>NW_027526203.1:273541006-273618702 GCF_048455015.1 Haemaphysalis longicornis
CAGGTCATTTACTCGATGGGAAAAGACCTGAAGTACACCAGTACTAAAGCATGGTCACAGAGTCCGGGCCACTCCGAATTCCGTCATCCTCACGGCTTTTCAGTAATGCGGCTGGCTCTCTCTCTCTCTCTCTCTCTCTCTCTCTCTCTCTCTCTCTCTCTCTCTCTCTCTCTCTCTCTCTCTCTCTCTCTCTCTCTCTCTCTCTCTCTCTCTCTCTCTCTCTCTCTCTCTCTCTCTCTCTCTCTCTCTCTCACACACACACACACACACACACACACACTCACACAAACAGGCATTTTTTGCCACTACGGCTATGTATAACGGGCCATCGATCTTTAATGTCTTTCTTCACTGACTTGCTGCTGTTTCCAGTACACCGTAAGTAGCTTTTAAACGGTCTGGAAAATATGGCCCACGGGAGTGTCTCGGAGCGTGAAGCGGGAACAAGGTACCCGTGTCGACCATAGAAACAAATCAGTACAACAAGTCGTACCCCAGAAAGAAAATCGTGAACGCCAAAAAGGAAGTTCGCAAGAAAAAAAAATGGATTCGCTGCGCTCTCCACCAAGCATTCAGTGAAATGCGAAAGCTTTTGTGAGCAATGTAAGGTTTTGGATGCAAACCACGGTTGAGATTACTTGATTCCTTTCCTCATTAATGACTTCATCTGCAGCGGCTGTATCAACATGACCCCGCTCCTCGAAAGTACGCTGCGGGCATTAGCGCCGTGACTTGCACCAGCTTATATCTAAAGACATTAGTCTCGTAGCATGGTCTTTCTTTAAAGCCCCTCTGTGCTAAAGCTCTAGGAAAGCTGATGCCTGCGCCGCTCTTCAGTGTGTCTTTGGTAAGCAGAGGTATAGCGGGAAATGAAAGCCTTGAGAGCTGTCTGTGTTTACGAACTCCCCAGCTTCACCTCTTATTTGAAGGAACTTGTTTAATGGCACTCGACTGCTCTGAGGACATGACATGGTACTTAGGCGTTAATTGCAGATAAGGACGTATGGGCAGGAACTGGGTAGGAAACATTTTTCATTGCGCACGATGCACTATAAAGTTTTTTCCGTTCGATGATAATTTCATTTGCATGTCCGTGGAGGGATGCGTTTTAATGTCTTTCTTTGCAGACATCGAGAAATAATGCGCCCATTCCTGCAAGCCTTGCTTCGCTTTCGTTGATATTTAGTTTGTTTCTAACTTCGGCAGCAAATCAGTTAGGTTGACCGTTGGCTTGTTTCTGTGCGTGTTATGGGGAGGGTGAGAGTAGTATATGGTGCGCTTGCACTACTGGCGAAAAAATCAGGCCTTGCGCGAAGAAGCATCCTCAAAAGACGTCGAAAATATTACTTCAAGAGGAATACGCCAAAGGAAGGCAGCGGATAAGCTAAGCGATGATGTCAGCATCCTTCTTTCCAGCGTACGCAGCATCTGAGTTCGTTAGGTGTTTGGTGTTACTTTCCGACAAGGAGCACAGTACAGCGGCAGGAAGCGACTAGCGAGAGTCAGACAGAACATGTTCGAACGAGGGCACACACCCCGTCACGAGACGGCTGCCTGTGGCGCGGTAGGGGGGAACCAGGCCGGACTCACACGGCGGCCACGTCATCCCGCGCTTATTGGCACAACAACAACAACAACAACAAAACACAATGCCTACGAGCGCTCTTCGCCACGTATTCGCGCAAGAAGGTGCGCCAAGAATCGGGAAAGTAGAAGCAGCGATGGAGCACCCACCAAAGATCAGTCGTTAAAGCCACCTGTCAAACGGAATGCCCGATCATGCGCTGTGGATTCCACATTCACGTGGGAGTGGCCCGGGTTTCTTTTTGTCAGTTTCGGAAACGTTAGTGTGATCGGCGGTCTCCACCTCCGCCCTCGGTGACCGCGTCTCGTGAACGAGAAAGTGAAGACAGCGAAGAGGCGATACATCATCCACACAAGATCGTAACAGCGGTATATGGGTAAATCATCGCACAGCTTTCAAATATGCCAAGCTTGGAGCGCGTGGCTGCAGGACCTGTATAACATTGAAGACGCAAAATTGAACACAGTAATAATGGCGTAGTGCGTGCCATCATCATCAACCATTTGTGGTGCCCAGCAGGACGAAGGGCTCTTCCACAGACTTCCAACCGCTTCTGTCCAACGTCACGCGATTTAAGACTTTTCACGGGCTATATTTATTGCTATTGCGTGTCTCCACCTAGTTATGTGTTTGCTTACACATCTCATCTCATCCCTTACTATTCGTATCTCACTCGATTGTGCGGCCTGCCTGTTTTCTGTGTTCCACATTCCATGCTCTCTCCGCTTCATTTAGGCTTCCAAAATTTGCACTTGACTATCCTTTTCATAGGTTGGTCCTTCAATTGATAGTGCTTAGTTCGTGTTTATAAGCATGATGCCAGGTTCAGACTGTTGCCGCAACTGTCGTAATAACTTTAAAGAATGACGTAATTTCACGTCTCAGCCAACCGAACTGCATGACATGCCTTTTTTTTTACGTCCATAGATCACGATACGGCTTTTGCGGCATCACGGTAGTGTGAACATCACGGTAGTCTGAACATAGAGTAACACCTATCAGCTGTCTTGAAATATTCTGGATTCAATCTGCTTTCTAAGTTCGGCTACAGAACTAGGCGATGGAAACATTCACTGATTCTAGGCTTTTTTTTTTTTTTGTATGCGACAGAGGACAACTAGTGTTTGTTATGGGTCTAGAGCGTGTTCTGCTTGATGTTTTTTTCAAAGGCGCTTCGATTCGTTTTTGTACTTATGTATACTCTCTGCGATAAGTGCTGTTTTGCTGCCCGGATCTTTGCCATTACTTCCCTTTTTCTTTCATATTCATCTTCAAGCCTATCCACTACGCTTTGCGTGCGCTCTTAAAGAACCATTCCTTGCCTGTTGTCTCTAAAACAAATTAAGCAGACGACATCCTCCGCAGTTCTAGAGTGGCGCGAAAATCCCCACTCCCGAATCGTCGGAATCCTGCTACCCGGACACGCTCTTGACACAAGCTTTGAATAAATTTGAGGAAATTGCTGTGTCTCCTGCTTCGGTCCCCGCATGAACAAAAAAGGCACATGCAAGCTACTATAATCTCTTTATTGATTTGTACTTACGGAAATGGTTTCAGAAGAGGAAAGATTGATTGTGAATGTATTCAGTGTGCAGCAACAAATACATGCATTGCCTGTAGGCAGATCCTCGTGAATGCGCAAATGTTCATTCGTAAGGGGAAAACGAGCTACAGTGGCGATTTACATGTGAATACAGGTATATGCGCCTTATTTTCATTGCTACAGCTTGAAAGGATAAATTTATTATCAAAAAATCCTGGTATCAATGATACAACGTAACAACCAGAAACAATTAAACAAGTGCAGCGCCAGTTGCTACAAACTAATAGAGCGCAAAAGCTGCCAGTTACAGACACTTACAGAAACACATAAACGCAGCATGCATGCCTCGTAAAGAGGTGAATGCAGTTCAGCATACCCGAAAAAAAATTTTAGAGGAAAACATAAAAACGAAGGTGGGGGGTGGTACTTGCGCTAATATTAATTTTTATTTATTTATTTATTTATTTATTTATTTATTTATTTATTTATTTATTTATTTATTTCTTTATTTATTTATTTATTTATTTATTTATTTATTTATTTATTTATTTATTACTGCGGGCACTAAATCCAAGCAGGGTGGGCTATAGAAGTGCGCACAATTCAACAGTACTACTCCACTTCATGACAGCACGTTTGTGGTGGTTAGGTCACAATACCACAATGAGCGGGATTTTGCAGTTGAAATGCGAAGAAAAAACACTTTATCTGTTTCAAAGTAACGCATGTGAAACGCGAAAGGTAGCAACGTGCCACACAGTAGGAGATGAAAGCAGACAAAAAATGGCAGAACGTTTGTAAGATCAGGAAAACATGACGCGCCACAAAGACACCGCAAGTTTTCCCACACGAGAGAACTGACCTAGTTCGAACGTTAATAATGGTGTTGTTCGCAGGGGAAGATATTCTCCGCTGCGCTTGGTGAATTGTCTCCCTCGCAGCTTCCTATTTTTTCTGCGCTCTCACGCCTCAACCGCGCCCAATTCCCGCATACTTGTTTCATATCGTGAGGCCGTCTGGTAAACACCCTCTCCTTGCAGCTGTTCCTTATTTGCAGAACTTCCTTCTAGTTAGCTCTGTGAAAGATGATCGTGCTCAGAAAACGGTTGCTGCACTTCTTCGCCTTATGATCGAGTTCCTAAAAAAGTGATTGATGCAAAAAGAAAATAAAAGCTTACAGAACATCGAGACCAGTCGCGTGCACCCTTTTCTTGCTTTAATGCATGGAAGATGTCAAAACGATGCTCAGCCGGGCGCGAAGTGCCCTTACCGACGAGGCAGGGTGGCCATCGCAAACACGGATTCTTTTTGTCGCCTGGCCCGCAGCAGCGGTCACGTCATGGGTCACGTATACATAGACGTAACCCTAGATTCCGTAACAGCGAGATAAAAAAAAACGCGAAGGTGTGCGATATAAGCTAGTGTAATCTATCCGTATTTGCCGGTGGCCTGCCATCTCATCCAGAGACGGTAATCGAGCCCACCAAGGTGAAATTTAGACGGAGAGCGGGCGAAATCCAGCGCGTAGAGTCGAAGGATGCGTGCATTGAACAGCGATGGTGCGCGTCTCGCGACTGCGCGGACGGGCGAGGCGGAATCAACACGCTCGGACCAGGAAAGAGGAATCGGGGGCATTCAGCGGCCGTCTATCAGCGGTCCGGCTCCCCGGCGGCTCTTCCGCGCGCCGTGCGTGGAAGAGAACCCGTTTGGGGCCACCCCCGAGCTCGGCACGCCGCCGCCCGGAGAGGAAGCACCCGAGGCGGCCGTAAAAAACACGGCCGGGGAATAAAGAGTGCGGCCGAGGCAGCGCACCTCCAAGCAGATCCACACCCTTGCGCGGCTCGTGGCACGGCCGAGCACGGTGGGCGGCGGACGGACCGAGCACGCGACCGCCCTCGGTGTGACGCGTGTGCGCCGGTGCACTGACTCGGACCGCGGGCGTGGCTGCACGAGTTTTGAGACACTTCGCCCCCGTGCAAGCACCGCGTGGCTCTAGATTATGCATATGCGAACTCGCGGCTTCGTTGCGGTGTCGCCCACTGTAACCTCCTTGTCAGCGCTCGTGTCCAGACGTTCCTGCGCACGCTGTTGAATGGAGCGAACGTTTTACAGCCTCACTGAGCCCCGAGACGTCTGGCTGAACCGGAACTGAAAAGGAGCAAGATATTTTCCGCTGCTTTCGAAGGCAACCCGAGCAACCGGTTCATAACGGTAAAGACCAGTCACCGCATTCGAAAGATCCGCCGTACTGGTACTACGGTAAAGCATCGTCATGCTGCGTCCCAGACACACAAAGCTATCCGCTTTTTTTAACTTAATAAAAAACATGAAAACAACTGGGATCGTTAAAAACTGGCGATCGGTTAAAATCAATTATCACGTATATTACATGAATTCGAATTCACAATGCTGCTACAAATGCGATCTCAACAAATTCATTTCAGCGGGCGCCCACCAGTCTGCTTCACCGCAGCGTGCCTCACCCACCATTCAATCATTGCAATGAAGCAAACACCCACCGCGGTGGCTCAATGACTAAGGCGTCGCGCTACTCAGTGCGATGCTGCGTGTTCTGGTCGCGGCCGCTGTTGTTAAACACTATAGTCTTTCTTGGGTACTCAACACCGAAAAGTTTGGTCTGTCTGTCTGTCTGTCTGTCTGTCTGTCTGTCTGTCTGTCTGTCTGTCTGTCTGTCTGTCCGTCCGTCCGTCCGTCCATCCGTCCGTCCGTCCGTCCGTCTGTGCGTCCCTTGTTTCAGCCACCCGGCCACAACTTAACAGAATTCTTGAGCGAGAACTTTATACAGGCAAAATCATTCCAAACGCTAAATCTGGCCCAATACCTCACATTGTCAACACTGTTCCGCAGAAATAAAAAAAAGGAATATTTAAGGTAAAGCATAAATGCACAAGTGGTGCTTACAGTGTTCTTAAAAATAGAGGACTGCATGATTTTGGCCGTACCAAATAAAAGCGACAAGTTGAAAACAATGTTTTAACTAAAAAATATAAAAATGGCTAGCTCGTGGCCGCATTCCGAGTCAGACAGCAACTAAAGGTTCTAATAAATGGCGTGCCGCAATGAAACGCGGGAAAATTGATTTCGCTTGGGCAAACCTCCAGCGCGTTTAGCGTGGGAGGAGCGAGGCAGGAGGGGAAGAGCGTGACAGGTGGGCGGGGGGAGAGAAAAAGAGACCTTTACGTTGGAGGGGCGGCAGAAGAGACGACATTTGCAGAGAAGTACGCAGCTACGCGATACATTAATCTGTAGCTTTTTCACTACGACGAGCCTCACAGTTCAGGTATAACTTCAGCGCATAAAACCTCCCTCTTAAGTTTGAAGTCGGTTTACTTCGCCGATGGCTTAGGAAAGTATGCTAGCAAGACGATTAATTTTTAATCACGCGTGCCTGAAGATAATTACCGCAGCATGACTATGACTATACGGAGAGCGCGCTAAAATTACTATATGCCTCTGCGTCAGCCTATTCATGCAATGTCACACTGACGCTATTGGTAATTACAAATTAATGCGAGTCTAAATCGTGCAACGGCAAAGATGGTCAGCCTTAAAGGCAGCGATTTTTCCAGTTCCACAAACTCACTTTTTCGCTGCTAGCATTTCACTGGTATGCACTGACAGAACTGTTTGCGCCTAAAAATTACTGGTGCTGCTGAATGATATTTTCTTGCTTTGGAAAAATAAATCCAGAATTTCCTGAAAGAGGTTGTTCAAACCGGATTTCGCCCAATTTGATAACAGCATCCAATTTTTCCGCTCGGGAAAAAAAAAGGATGCAGTTCGCACAACTCTACCACACTGTCGGCTAACGCGTTGACCGGACAGCGGACGTGGATCAGAAGGACTGGAGAGAGCCGTGGATGTCGTGCCGAAGTCTCTGGGGCCCGATGTCGCCAGGGATGCCGACATGCAACTCCTGCGCCGGCCCTACTAGGCACGCAAGGTCAATTTGGTAGCCCAGCGAGTTCGAGAAACAACCACGTCCTCGCTTTCGCCCGAGAGTCAATGGCCCTCGCTGGCGTCACATACTCGCATGCATACGCGTCCTTTTCTACAGCGGGCAATCACCGATGGGCCGCCGCACAATAGTTAAGAAAACCTGGCGTGGCCATGTACCTATCTCCCTGTCCCCCCTCTCCTTTCCGGGCTCAACTTTGAACTCTTCGCGCTCCACACCACGTTTCATGCCACTTTGTGATGAGGCGGGCGGGCGCGAGTAAAAACCCCTCGCCGTGCAGCACTCTGCTCCCTCGTGGAGCTGCTGCTCGACTCGCTTCCGTCTCCTTTCCGGGCACAAAAACGGCGACGCCGAGTTCGTGATCGCGTGAGCGAAGTACCGGCGATCGCGCTTTGAATGCAGCCGCCGCCGCCTCCGCCGCTGTATATAACCCCTTATTTTACACCTGAGCACACTGCGCGAGCATGCTCAACTGAAATGCAAGTTTCCAACGCACTATTACGTCGCGCCTTTCTTCTTACACCCGCCTGTTTCTGCTTTTCTTTTTCCCCCTTTTTTTTTCTCCTTCCTCGCCCGCATGCTGGGACCTTTCGGATGGTAAGAAAAGATCTTCGCTTGGACGTCCTTCGACAATGACGCCCGCACGCGGCTCCAACCAAGCCCGCCCCGCCGCACGAAAAGCTTGGCGTAAGCGGCTCGTCGTCGTCGTCGTAGAAAATTATTAGGAGGATAGAATGTTGCGATATCCACAGACGCGGCCGTAACTCATTAGATAGGCCCCGATTGCAAATCTTGTAAGATGGGACACCGTTCGCCGTGCCGCAGGCGCCGTTTTACATCGATGGGGGCCAGCCTCTCTGAATGGGCGAATTCATCGTGACCAGAGGCGCGTTATTTCTTCACATAAGGCAGCCGTAGGTAGCAGCGTTCGTGGGCCTGCTCGAACAACCATTAGCGATTGTCGTTATACACTATCGGTCTGTGCTTAAAGGGTGTATTACTCGAGAGTCGCCAAACGAGTGTCGAACAGTGTGGTCCCTAATAGATCCTGCAGGAATTGTATATTGTTCTTGCGTACCTTAACGACGCGGCCATTGCAATCACAATTCGCCATGACAAAAAAGTCAGTTTTATTTCTTTTTATAAATAAAGCTGGTCCGTCGACATAACAGCACCTTTGCTGTCTATAGCCGCTAAACCGCTGTAATGATGTAATTCAGCGCTCGAAGAACGCCAACACGGGGAAAGAGAAACATTTTTGAGCAAGTTTCAAAGTTGTCTGATGGGCATAGAGCAGTAATTTTTGGCTGAAGTACTTTGTGGCCCCCCAATCTAAGTACTGGATGTGTTGGCTGACTACTTTTTGCAAGTATTTAACATTTCGAAAGAAGTTGAAAAAGAGTTGCAAGACCCCTGTAACGCAACCGGACACTTTGACTTCGTAACTGACGTCAAAGAACATAAGCACCCAGACACATACTTTCACAACTCAACGAGAAGTGGTGCTCACGTATTCTTACATCACAAGTACACGTTTAAATGCCGCCGTAACCTCTCTCCTCACTTTTAGGTCTTACAAACAACCCTGTCAATCAATGGTGAAGTAAAGACCTGATAAAGCAGTAAAGCAGTATCTGAAGACGTGCTTACTATAGCAGAATCGTAGCGCGTTCTTATTCGAGCTGTTTTGTGAAAAAATTAATCCTTGGCAAGCATTGTTGTGACCTCTAGTTATACACATTCATTCTGGAATATGTCCTAAGTATTCAAGCGGTATCTGATCAAAAATTAGTGCATCAATAATTGCCGACAAATGTGTCTTTAAGAGGTCGTTTGTAGCGTTTTGCGCCAAAACAAGAATTAAAAGTTACTGATTGAAAGGCATAGGACGATTATACATAATAATTCTTGAATAAAGTAATTTGGTAGTTTTAATACATCTTTTAAAAGCGCTCATCCGAGAACAAAATCAGAAATTTCTCTGACCACCAAGTGAGAATTTCTTAAAGTCAAATTTTGTGCGATGCCACTGCATCTCGCTTGGGGTATTGAAAGGATCGACATTTAAACTTTATACCAGAACGTGGGTTGACTGCGTATGTTCATTTTCTTTAGAAAGGAAATAAACATAAGCTCCCCCTATTTGTCGTTTATCATCTAATCTCTAAATTATCAATCCGGTGTTCCTCCTCTGGTGATACTATATTCAGTTTACAGTTTACTATGCCCTTATACCATTCCCCTCTTCACCCTTCCAGGCCTAAAAATTGATCCTGTGGAGCAAACGGAACATTGCGCAGGAGTATTTAGTGGTTACAGAGTATAGATCATTTAGCAATTGTTCATGCGGTTTAAAAAGGTACCTGGCAAACCTTCTTGCCCCTGGCCTCTACGTCTTTAGCTGAGAGCAACCGCCCCAACTTCAGGCTCCACACAATACCTCGAGCCGCAAATATACCCTGACTGACCGACCGTGCAAGCTAAACTGGATGTACCCGCTGCGATGGTTCAGTGGCTCAGCGGTGGTTCAGCCCAAAAACCCGGCGTTCGACCACGGCTGCTGCGGCCGTTTTTCTCATTGAGGTGAAAAACGAAAACGACCGTGTGTCACACATCATGATTTCTTGAAGTCGCCAATATATCATCACAGCGCGAATTTAAGCCCCATGAATGCACAATGTACTTCGGGAGTAACGGGACACAATACCAATTGTTCAAACAGTGTTTTGGAACTCATGCAGGGCGATAACCTTCAGTGCCTGCATCATTTTCTTTTTCTTGTCTCCTTGGCACATTGCAAACACGATCTTTTAAGACCATTTTCAGCCGTGAAACTATATATAACATGGGAGCACGGTCACAAGAACAGAAGAAAACAGAAAGGATGGAGCTGGGGCGAGCAGGGAGGAGGCGGGTTACCGCTGTAACTACCGCACTGCATTTCTGTGTGGGGACACCATATTAATGCACAAGACGCACGTCTGGGTTTAACAAATTCAATTATTTTCTCTTCGTGTTCGCAAGAACTCCACAGAATCGTGGTCGTGCGCTTCCAACTCTTTATCGGACGAAAACGTCTTTGAAAGCTCCCGAAGCATTGTGGTTGTTACTGCTGCCGTTCTGCCAAATAGAAAACAAGAGCTAAAGCTCATTAATTTTATAAACGCGAAAGCGTTACCGGGCTAGGTTGGCGAAAGCGGGCACGCGGCTGGCGTACGAAAAAGCGCCCACAAAACAGCAAACTCTAGTCGCCCTCAATTCCTGCTGGCTGCGACGCATTCCATGGCCTGCATCAAAAAATTAAAAAAAAAACACACACACACAGGAAATAATCGGCGCGCGCTCAATTCCCATTGCCGCGTTACACAGGGCGAGGAGGACGAGAAAAACGAACTGAAAGGTTGATAGGTTAACCAGGTGTAGAGCCCGGTTTGCTACCCTGCACTGGGGGATGGGGTTCAGAGGGATGAAAGAGAGGACAGGCGAAAAGGAGGATATGGGAGTGTCAACGCTCGCACTCTTAGTGCACTAATGTCAAGTGCATTAGAGACGTTCACGTAAGCATGTACCGCAATAAAAATAAAGAGGGCTTTTGTCGCCTTTTGTAAACTTGATGGTAGGGAACGGTGTCCTCAGGTTGTCTCTAACCTGAACGGCTGATCATCTAATCGGCTCAGATCGAGGGCAAGCACCTTTTTTTTTTTTTTTTTTTTCAGGGAGCACTGGGGGAAAGGAAGGAAGGAAGAAGGGAGGACGGAAAGGCCGGAAAGTTAACCAGGTGTAGAGCCAGGTCTGCTACCCTGCACTGGGGTAGTGGGGTTCAGGGGAGAAAAGAGAGGGCGGGAGAAGAGGAAGAGATAGGAGTGGGAAGGCGCGCACTCTAGTCCCATTTCGGGCACTATAGTCTTTAACGCAAGTTCGTTTCGCTCAGGAAACGTAAAAGGGCTTTCGTCGCCTTCTGCGAGGTCGATGGTAAAGACCGTTGACTTAGAATAGTTTCTACTTTAAATGGCCGATTTTCCAGTCGGCTGAGCGCTAACGCAAATGACATACTCAATTGCTTAAAAACTGTGGTTCATTCCCCTGTCATAGGAATCGGTAAAACACCAAAGGGAAATGTGCAGCGAAATCTGAAGCTGAGCAAGATTTGCGGGACGGCGGCTGCCTTGTGGGTGTGCTTCGCGAGTGACGTCCTGCTGGCGGGTTGCTTTGGCAGAGGTGTACTTGCGTCCTTTTTGGGACGGATATGGCGTCAGTGAAATTTTGGTGTATCCCGGCATAAAACACTTTCGTGTTAAAATATAAAAACCGAAAACGAACAACCTAAGTATAACGTACTGATGATGATGATGATGATGATTTCTATTGGTTTCCCCTTTGTATCGGGGTGATGACATGTCATCTTACCAAAAAAGACTAATATACCTATGTTTTACACTTTTGGTTCAATACTAGCGCTGCTTAGGGCAGGCACAAAAAGCTTATTAGGCACAAAATACTTTTTTTTTTCTGTTACAAGTGGTAACTGTCCTAGGCAATATTCCCCTCTCTGCTTTTCGTCCACCAGCATTCTAATCTTCTTTTCGTCCCCTCGACAGCCTTGAAGTTAACTTCCTCTGTGATACCTTTAAATCCTAGGGCTTCTGACAGCCCAATATTCCCTTCATGTAGATTTGGATGGATACCCTCACATTCTAGCACGATGTGCCGCATAGTTTCTGTTTCTTTTCCGCAGACCACGCATACCCCATCATTTTGTGAATACTTCCCCACAAAACTCTTAGTTCGCAGGCAACCTGCTCTAGCCTCAAAAAGCAAAGCACTGCCCTGGGAATTATCGTAGAAATTTTCCTTTCTGATGTTCATCTTCTCAGCCCTGTACATCTCTAACGACGTTTTGGCTTCCATTTTTTCCCTCCATTTATTCGTTTCAATCTGCCTTGCCTCTTTTTTGGTTACCTTGGCTGTTTTGGATTCCCCACTGTTCTTTCCGTATTTCATCGTTAGCCTTCTAGTCTTTCTTAACCACTGCGTGTCCACGCTTTTCAAGTATAGGTACCTAAAAACCTTAGCTGCCCACCTTCGTTGATCCATTGCCCTCAACCTCATCTCAAAGCATATTTTACTCTGAGCTTCTCTAACTTCAAACGACGCCCAGCCCATATCTCCCTGAACTGCTTCGTTAGTTGTTTTTCCATGCGCGCCTAAGGCCAGACGTCCTACCGTTCTCTGGTTTACTTCAAGGCGTGATAGAACGTCTGATTTTAAGCAGAGTACAGCATTCGCAAACGTGAGACCCGGAACCATTACTCCTTTCCACATTCCTCTTACTACTTCATATTTGTTATACCCCCACAGAGCTCTATGCTTCATTATAGCTGCGTTTCGCTTTCCCTTAACCTTAAATTGCTCCTCGTGAGTACTTAAGTAGCTATCCCCTTCGTTTATCCACACTCCCAAATATTTATATTCCTTGACTCTAGGTAATTCGCCTTGCTGGATAGACACTACGTCGGTGGTAGCGTCATTGAAAACCATTATTCCTGATTTTTCTGCACCGAAATTTAACCCGAGGTCAGTGGCTTCCTGGCCGCAAATATTTATTAGCCGCTGCATATCGGTTTGGTTATCAGCTAAAAGAACAATGTCGTCTGCGTATAACATTCCCGGAATATGCTGTTGTACCACTTCGCCTTGCAGCATATGGGTTAGGCTAAACCCTACTTGACTTTCTTCCAGTTTCTTTTCTAACCCTGCCATGTAAAGCATGAACAGTATTGGGCTCAAAGGGCATCCCTGTTTCAGTCCCCGATGGATGTTGACCTGCCGGGCGCATTTCTGTCCTTCCCAAGTAAGGTGCACTCTATTGTCTTTATAGATTGCTATAAGGAACTGTACTAACTCGTCATCTAATCCCTGGAGTTTCAACATTCTCCACAGCCGTTCTCTGTTTACGTTGTCATATGCCCCTTTAATGTCCAAGAACGTAATCCATAGTGGTCTATTCTGTGCTTTCGCAATTTCAATGCATTGCGTTATCACGAACAGATTGTCATCCAGTCGCCTGTCTTGTCTAAATCCATTCTGCAGTTCCCCAAGTATTTCATTTTCTTCCATCCATGCTTGAATTTCTGATTTTATCGCCTGCATTACGAATCTATACACCACTGACGTTACTGTGAGTGGTCTGTATGACTCAATACTGGCTTTGTCTCCTCTGCCTTTATATATTAAATTCATCCTACTTTCTAACCAGTCCTCTGGTACTTGTTTGGTTTCTATTACCTTATCTATTGCCCTCATAAACGATTCCTTACTTTTAGGTCCAAGTAGGTTTATCAGTTGCATTGGTATTCCGTCCGGGCCCACTGCTGTCTGAGGGGAAACCTTTTGCTCTGCTTTTTTCCAATCAAGGTTGCTCAAACTTATTTCCCTTTCCGCAGTCTTTTGTGGCGCTGATGTTATCGGTGCAGGTTTCCCTACCACTATTATCCTAAACTTCTCACTAATCACTCGATGAATATGCGCCAACGCGTTTAGTACTCTTTAGTACTAAAGGTTGCTTCCCCGCAAGAAGACCCTGTGTGCAGGGGTGCACCCTTTACAGGCCACTTGTTTCGTCGTACTGGGGACTGGCGTTATTTCCGTGACGGATATGACGTATGCGAAATCTTCGTGTATCCGGGAATAAAACCCTTTCGTGTTAAAATAACAATAAAGCACCAACAGAAGCGCGTTCATCAGGCATTACGCCCGCTGCCTCGACTGGCCTTGAGCTTCTGTGGGCGCACTGTCGCAGCGGCATGGATAAAGATTCTGCAACAAGTAGCTGCAGTAACTGTGATGTCGAGGTTGAAGACCATATAGTCAGCATCGGCAAATGACTCGTCCATGAACCCAGCGAAAAGAAACGCTTCCGCGCCCTCACCTTATACGGATATGGTGAGGGATCCTATGCACGTTTTTTCACGGCTCGCATCAGCACAAAACAAATACGGCGGCATGAACTCACGTAACAACGCTTCGCTCGGAAAACTGGTTATAAAACACAATTAGTACGTAACTCAAGGGCTGCGGATGTGAGTGCACTCACACACAAAGTTATGAGTGCGCTCATTTCCTGTCAACGTTTTATGTCAAGACACTCATTTGTACGTCTGGCGGGAAACGCTGAGGTAGTCTATGCCTGACGAGCGTAATAATCGGCTTTATTTTACTGCCGCGTACTGAAATTCCTCTTGAAATCTAAGTGGCTCACAGCACCAATTACACAATCAAGTGCTCAATTTCTGAATGTTTTATAAAGAAAAAAGCTCGAAAGAACACCTTTTTCAAAACATGTTGAAACTGTGATGATTCAAAACTTCCTTCTGCTTGTTTTGTGTTGTTTTTTTAGCTGTAAGAGAACCAAGCCGATCAGCGGTAGTACGCTTTGTTGGCTCGTCCAGGCCAGCTGCTCCGCCCTCCCAAGAAGAGCCCGGTGGCGCAAAATGCGGGCCGTTCGTATAGCAGCGCGGCTGGACTTACCTTGCGTGCTAACGATGCATGCGGCCAGGAATGCGACCAGCGGTGTTAACCTGGACCAGGCCCGTGTCGACATCGTGCCATGGCTCTCCGGCTTACGCCACGGCCTGCAAAACACACAAACGGTTCGCCCTCAGAATGCGCTTCACAACGCCAGCCTTATGACTGCCCTAATGGCGCGCCAGGCGTCTAAACAACACCGAGAGAAGGCTATACGTAAGAGACGATCCAGTCCCCTGGTAATGATTTCTGGCCATCGCGATGCATGCATGCGACTCGTCCTGGCATGCACTAGCGCAAAACGACGGCCTTTCTCCCGCATCACTGACTGCCATGGTCCCAGGGATAAACGCAATACTACGTCGCCGAAACAACGAAACGAGACCAAACGTAAAGACGCCTGGAAAAATGTTTATCCGCGAGAAAAAACCTTCGTTAAAAGGGCCACGTGCGAACTAAGACATACCGCCATACGTATTCGATGCCAAGACCTTTCCGTTGAAAACAGTGGAACTTATAAAGAATCCCCGATTGTTTGAGTTCGGTCCGTCTTAATGAGATCTCGCCCTCAACCTCTCCCTCCATTATGACAATGTTCTGGAAAAAACTTCTGATCATCGAAGACCATTTCTCCTCCATTTCCTGCGAGACACGTTACCATATCAACGTGTTAAACTGGTCATATAAGTACCTTCTAGTCTCACGAACAGTTGGAACCTTAACTGCGTGCCATACAGCTTCCTCAGCGCAGTGCAGCGAAAGCACGCTATGATCCAACCATGACAGAATAATAATAACGGGCGTTATTTTAATACACTATTCTCGAGGTAGTCCCCGCATGGTAGTCCCCGTAACTTCTTGACACATTTGACATTGTTTTGCAGCGACAACTGCGAGCAGCGGCAATTCTATCGTAGGCTACTCGTAAGAGGGAGTGAGAAGTATCCCGCCTGTCGTATGGCGTATGCGCCGCCGAAGGTGAGAACTGCCCCGCACTTCCGAGTGTTGCTTTGCCGCAGCAGGCCTGTGCTGGCGGAGGTGCAGCTTTTGCAACAGGCTAGGCCGTATGTTTCGTTTTATATTTGGCGTTGCGCGCGCTAGGCACACTAAACCTGCTCCAGCTACACACAGTCCGACGGACCTCACATGGGTTTTCCGCAGAGTAACGCGACATGCCACCAATGCGATTTGCGAGAAGTACCCATAAGGTGACGCAGAGGCTCAGTACAAACCATTTGCGCGTGGCCTCGAAACGGTTCTTTTATTTATTTGTTTATTTATTTATTTGTTTATTTATTTATTTATTTATCTATTTATTGTTTGTTTGTTTATTCGTTCGTTCGTTCGTTCGTTTGTTTGTTTGTTTGTTTGTTTGTTTGTTTATTCGTTCGTTCGTTCGTTCGTTCGTTCGTTTGTTTGTTTGTTTGTTTGTTTGTTTGTTTGTTTGTTTGTTTGTTTGTTTGTTTGTTTGTTTGTTTGTTTGTTTGTTTGTTTGTTTGTTTGTTTGTTTGTTTGTTTGTTTGTTTGTTTGTTTGTTTGTTTGTTTGTTTGTTTGTTTGTTTGTTTGTTTGTTTGTTTGTTTGTTTGTTTGTTTGTTTGTTTGTAGCAAGAAAGGGCCGGTACGATTCCAGAGGCAGGCGGCCCGCTAATGCTGACGGGGAAGTATCGCAACAGCTTGCCGTAACTTTGCATCATTTCTTATCGACCCTCCTTCCTTAATATGTGTAGCTCTACAAACATAGCGTCTTTTCTTTTTTTCTTTTTTTTTCAGAATAGTGTGAAGTTATACAATTACAAAAGCAAGGCTGCAGGATCATTTACGAAGGAGGTTCTGGAACTCAGTTTGCCTCCCAGCAGGAGTTCCAGACAATGCATGCCAATAGAAAGCGGGGGAAGAGTGCGGCAGGAAACGGATACGGCACACAAAGAGAGACCCCAGACAAGGCCGTACTACCCGTCCGCTGTAGCTGATAAAAAATCTGAACGAAGCTCCTGTGAGGAACTGTCTGATATGGCGCAAGCATTCTGGCTGCATTCATTCATACCGCGTACGCGAAGTCCTCCAGGCTCCTTCTAGGCTTTCTTGCGTGCCTAGGCCATGTGCTGGCGTAAGACCTCACGAAAGTAATGTGAAAAAGCCAACTTTAAACTGTATGGCACGTTTAACTGCCATATACCGAGTACGATTAATGTCAACCCCAATACTACACCCAAAAGCACTGCCGCGAATACATTTTTCCAGATAAAACATGAGCAGTGCTGTCACGATATGAATGCCGCGGGGCCTTTTATTAAATCCTCCGCAATACTTCACGAATCCCTTGGATTTGAGCCCCTTTGAAATTGGCTTCACTACTATACACAAATTCATTTCTGGGCAAACACTTCTTTCAGGGCATTATAAGCACTTACAACAAAATATAAGGTCCCTAGGATATTTCATTAAATAACTTCATAAGGCTCTATGTATTCGCATGGAGCACAACGAGCCATCTTACGGGCGCATTTTATTCCGACGGAAGTAGCCGTGCCAATGCTTACGCGTTAAAATTCAGTTGACCATATCCAGAATGATATTGCTGCAAGCATTCATGGTGTTACCAGTGGTATTACCGTAGCATAAGACTAGGACTGGATTTAAATTAGGGGTATTACGCAGCACAGCAGCCAATCCTTCATTCGGTGCATCGCAGTGTAAAGAACTACGGATTAATTTAGACCACCTTGGAATTTTCCCACTCCATCTGAAAAGCAGCCGTCGAGGACAGGAATCGAGCCCTCGACCTTGTGCTCAGGGGGGCAACGCCTTAGATACTGAGTCACCGCGCTGGGCTTTGCGTTCCGCACTTAATAGCGGGTCCCATCCGAGAACGCTCCTAGCAGCGACTCCTGCTACTCCCTTTACAGATCCCACAATACCATGTTGGTTACGGACACTATCAATTTTGCTTACTTCGGAAAGTATCGCCCCTAACCCCCCAAAAGTTTGCTTTCTTAGCGCTGTATCCGTGATTCATAGCAGCACGCTTTGAATTTTCCTTCCTTTCATACAACGTGCCAGCCTTGAACAAACGTGGGGCTATTCTTAGGTCGCGCGTTACTTATGGCAGGATCGCTTACAAACACGCCGCCAGGAAGCTGAGGGTGCCTCTAGCTTCAAGTCTTATTGTTGCTGGCATGCGCTCCTGAGTCCAAGTGGGTGTCATTACTCCTTCCGAAGTTAATGATTGTGCAACTTCCCGGGCGTTTAGAAATGAAAGTTTGTGTCGACTTCTTCGTGCGGGTTTTCTTTTTTTTTCCCCGTTTCCACTCATCGCTTTCTCTTTCCCGGCGCCTACACTGGCGCGCACACCTGAAGCGTCTTGGCTGGATAGAGATCTGTGTCATTCTTTATCGCGGAAGTGGTTTCGAGAGGACAACTGCGCGGCGCAGTTGCGCTGGCCCATTTTACGCGGAAATGTGCGTAATAAGAACAGCCCGGTTTAATACAAAGGGAGCCATTTTTCAGAGGCGCTTACACGCGTAGAGCTTAAATAGCGCCTCAATCAGCCCTGGACGCAGCTGCTCCTGGCTCTAATACGAAAATGTTGCCTTATGCTGAACAGCCGGGTATTTCGGAAGCGCCGACGAAATACCGGAAGCAGAACGCAAACAAGCTTTCTCCAAACTCCCCGTTCTGCACCGGAAACAAATTGGGCTACAATATTCACCATACAAGGAGGCTCTCAAAGACGGCCGACTCTTGTGCTCATATTACGTTAAAAAAACAAAACGATATCCCCGTGAACATCAGCTACATAACTTTATTTCTCTTTCACTGATTCTGTGGTATGTAGGTGTTGCGAGGCGTGTGTCCTTTTTGGAAGTGGCCTGTTCAACTGTAGTGCACTTAACGAGCTACGGATACGAATAGGTAAGCTATGGCAAGGGCTTCTTCCGAAGCGAAAAGAGTGTTGATGAGTTGTGGTAATTATTGTCGTTTATGTAATGTCAGTGCGCGTTTTAAACGTTCCAAGGGCGCTCAATAATGTAGACACCGGTAAACTATAAGCGTTCTAAGAATGGATGTCGGGCGTCGCGTCCGCGTGGAGAGGCGTAACTTGTTAGAGCGAAGATATCAAGCCGAAAAAAAAAACCTGTTCCAGACCTCGCAAATTAATCGTCCGCAACAAAGCTGCGTAAACCATAAAATGAGCTTGAAAGCATTTGGGTAAGTCCGGATACAAACCCTCCGAAACGAACATATTCATGGAAGAACAATCAAGTTATTCCAAAGTGCACTGTAGAAAATACGAAGCCAGCAGGTCTTTCCTACAGCACACTGACGCATAAAACGAGTTACCTGGGAACAGTAGCGCTATTCTATCATAAGCTGGCTGCAGTGCACCTCGGCACGCAACTTGTACGAGCTGAAAAAAAAAAAGAAGAAGTCGTGACGTTTTAAGAAAATTTGCTAAAATGACTCACAGGAGCCCCAAGAGCACGCTCCTCCTGTGAATCCTGTGAAACAGGGGGCGCGGGAGAGGGAGCATGAGGAGGAAGGTGCAGCCCGGCACGAGCTCACGGGTTCGTATCAAAGCCGCTGTGGCCACATTTGTGGTGCAGGTGAAATGGAAAAACGACACGAGTCCACATCGCTTACTCGGTTTTCACGGGGAACCCAAGCGGTTTATAGTAATCCTAATCCATCCACTACGGTGCACCTATTACATCTCGCGTTCCGTTGGCGATCTAAAACCCCACGTTTGCATATTACAGCGTATACCTTGATAACAACGTTGTTCAACACTCACACTGCAGTACTATAGGCACAATTACTCCCGAGATGGATCGCGCATCTCCTGAAAATGGGAGTTAACAACAGTCTTGTTCTTCTTTTCTTGAAGAAGGATAACAAATCTATTTCTAAGGGAAATAGACACCATTCGTCCTTCTTAGGAAAAGGAGGAGGAGAAAAGCGGACGGAAAGGCCGACAGGTTACCCAGGGTTAGAGCCCGGATTGCTGCCAACGTGTTCGGTGCTTCTAGAGTCAGATTACCCTCATTCTCAGCCGGCACGAAACGCACGGAGTTCTAAAAGTTCGCAGAAGCTCAATGCTTTTATTACGAGGAAAACAGCGGGCATATGAGCAAGTGAACGGTGACAGAAATTGTACGCATGTAGCGGGACGCAATTTCAATTCTCGGTCCGTCCACAACCAATTCGGAGAAAGCTGTGTTGTAGGTACTAAGGACGAAACGACATCATTAATCGATAAAATGTTATTTTCGTGCTTTCAGTGCGTAAGCATTCTTTGGCGAGTACTACGGCAAAATCTGTCCGTGAGAACGCAGTACATCTAATTGCAATGCTAATGCAAATGTAGATGATTGACATCTTTAAAATCAATCAGGAACACCCTAGCAGAACAATGACCACGAAGAAACCATTGTCGTCCGGATCTCGGTGAAACCTTACTTTCTTTCATTAAGGGTTGCTGTGCGGAGAAGCCTGCTCTAGGGCTGATGATTACAACAATGACTGATTGGTAGTTGTTAGAATAACAACAGCAATAATAATAATAATAATAACAATAATAATAAACTGGTTGATTCCTCTGTCATAGGAATCGGTAAAACACGAAAGGGAAATTTGCAGCGAAATATGCAGATGAGCATGATATGCGGGTCGGCGGCTGCCTTGTGGGTGTGCTTGACGAGCGACTTCTTGCTGGGTGGTCGCTTCGGCAAAGGTGTACTGGCGTCATTTCCGTGACGGCTATGACGTCAGTGAAATCGTGGTGTATCCCGGCATAAAACACTTTCGTGTTAAAATAAAATACCCGAAAACGAACAACCCTACGTATAACGTACGCTTAGTACCCAAGGTTGCTTCCCCGCAAGAAGACCCGGTGTGCAGGGGTGCACCTTTTACAGACCGCTTGCTTCGTTGTACTGGCGTCACTTCCGTGACGGATATGACGTATGTGAACTCTTCGTGTATCCGGAAATAAAACACTTTCATGTTAATAATAATAATAATAATAATAATAATAATAATAATAATAATAATAATAATAATAATAATAACCAGCAACCGCGGCAAAGGTAAACCTCATTTTGCCCAGGAGCTAAAATTGCACTAAATCTTGATGTTGTTGCAATTATGACGGCCAATAAATGCTCCTAATTTCATATTAAAACACCAATTCCACTTAGGTCTCCCCAAACATTGTCGTGTACTGACTTGAGTTCAACAATGTCCACTTAAGCAAACTTTTTTTTATTATTTTGTCCTCCGAAGTACGGTAAACCAAAGTTTTGCTATACGTGGTTCGCACTATTTACCCTGAGCTTGCATAAAAACTGCCATCAAAAGTAGAATATTCCCTAGGGCACCCACCGTTCATCAAAGAAGGGGGGGGGGGGGGAATTACAATCCAAGCTGGCGCGTATCCAAGAGGGAGGCCGGGTACAAAACCTGCTCTGCAGAAAGGATTAGCGCACCCCAGAGGTGACAGTGTGCACCAGGAATTCTATATTAATGTTCGTTGCTTACACTGAGATATACCAGGCAGTGTGCGCCTAAATGCGGCGCAGTGTTTTCCGCTTCTGCAGCCAAAAAGCGCCATCCGCGTCCGGGGTGGCTAACGTGATTAACCCCCTTCCTTCCGTGAATAAACAGCGAGGTTGGGCCGTCTTTTATGCGCACCCAACAACATTGTCGACTTGAGGTGATGCCTCGAAAAGCTTAAAAAAAATACGGGGCGCAGTGCGAGGCGTCATGCGCGGGACCAGAGCACTAGGGATATTTAAAAACTCTACACATGTTTTTAGGAATTTAAAGGGACCCTGCAACACTTCTTTCAACTATTTTCGAAATCTTAAATGCTTGGAGAACTGTATTCACCCAACACACCCAGTACTTAGACTGGGGGTCACAAAGTACCTCAGCCAAAAATTACTGTTTTATGCCCATCAGATGACTTGGAAACTCGCTCAAAAGATTTTTCTCTCTTTCCCGGTCTTGACGTTCTTCGACGGCCTGAATTACGTCACTGAAGTCATGTAGCGGCTGTTGGCCGGTTTTCCTTCAGTTGCAGCAATGAACGCTTTTTGATAGTAACTTTAAAAATAAAGCCACAGACGGAACTTTAAAAGCAGAAACGGAAGGCGTATCTGTTGCGACGAGCAAATCACTCAATGCCGCTCCGTGCTGGTGATAACTGTAGCTTTCGCAGTGCTTCCAGACGCGAAGGAAAGAGTGAAAACGTTTATCAAAAGTGTTGCAAGGTTCCTTTAAAAATGCTGAGTTAAGCCCCGTGTAAATTAAACAGGTGCTGTGTTTGAGAGTTTCGGTAATTCGACGCCTGTCCGATGGCGCACAAGGCGAGTATTCCCTACTTTTCGTCTCGGCCACTGAGTAATCTATTCTAGTCCGACATGCCCGTCTGTATGTACGTATAATGTCAGCTGGGGCCGCCGCAATTGCCGCCCCGGCAGCTCCTAATCGAGGCCGCACTGAGGCGCGCCACTGCGCAGGCTACTTAGAGAAGCAACGAGCGGCTGAACAAGCTCGTGGTATACGACCGACGGAATTGGAGTTGCGAATATATTCCTCGAGTACGAACGGTGTGTGTACACGCTCCTGGGAGAGCTGACACCCGTTCTCCGGGTAGTGGCCTAACTGCTCGATTTTCGGCTCGCCTCGACCCGCGAGTGACCTCAGCGGCCGAGAGTGGGGGCGGGTTGCGCCTGAAACAAGCGCCATGCGACCATCCAAGCCGCGCGCCGTCTCAGAACGAAGCCGTCCAGCGCATCCTTCGTGCCAGCGTATACAAATAAGGGGGCTCTGCTGTGCTCGACCCCGAATTTATTCCTTTAGTGAGAGGTATATATGCAGTCCGTGATGAACACTCGGCACCTATGTGCGGCCGCGGTTGTCGGCTATTTGCACCGAGCGAGCCTGAGAATAGCCACCGCCGCCCGAGGCAGCTCTCGTTGTTCGCGCCGCGAGCCCGTGCGTTCGGTACCGCGGTACTGGCGGCGGGCTGTAGCAAGAAGCGGCGTCTTTTGTTTCAGTTTATTCTGGCGTCTTCCGTGTGTGGCGGCCGGCTCGCATGTGCGAGACGTCACTGCAGCCTCGTTACCGTAAATAGCGCGAGAGGTCCTTTGTCTGACACGTGGCCACTCTTCACCTCCCTCCGGGAGCAAATTGATTTATGCATGCCGAAGCAAAGTGCACCTCTCATTTTTTGCGATGCTGTCACTGCGAACGCAGTAGTGTCTCTGGTCCTGGCATGAGCGCAACGAAGGCGGCGACCTGATTCGCTGACCGAACAACCTCAGGCACGAGAGAGGTTTGATACCGCGGCACTTCGTTGTCACTTCCTCCTTCTCATTTGCTTAGGCCTCGCTCTGGTTATGCTCGCCCACTTTCACTTCTCGGAAAGGGCTGATATGTTGGGAGGCCCTGAAGGATGTGCGACGCGCCGACTAATGGGACAGTTCTTTTAACTGCTGCACTTGAAGGCGCAAAGAGTGTCGACGGTAGTAATTCAATTAATCGGTGATTGCACGGCACCATACGTTCAGGCGAAATTCCTTGGCGCTGCGCGTTTGACCCGCGCGTTCACAGTGGCTCTTACGGCATCTGCACTAACGAGAGAAATGGCAGTAGAGCTTTGCCTGAGAAAGTCGCCGTGTTTATGAAATGCGGTGAAGAGCCTGAGCATATCTGCAAGCAAGGAAGCGAGCAAGCAAGGAAAGTTGCGCCGCCATTCCAAACACTGTGCGCGCAGCTTTCACCTATTCTTTGCCGATCCGCCACGAGAGTATGTTCTATGTGGTGGTAGCGTGTGGGCAACGTCCTGGAGCAGTTTCGTTTTCTTGTCCCCACATGAACCTCCTTCAGATGTTTCCAGCAGCAAATCTCCACTGTGAGGGTATGAAGCATTTTTTTGTCATCAGTTGGTCCTACGCGCCTTCATTTCTAGCGCTGCCCGTTTCAGCTCACATAAACTGTACAAACGCTCATCAATTACTCCACCTCCTCTTGGCCACCCTAACAACTAATAAAACTTGGCGATAACCGCTCAACTGCACTTACATAACAGCAAGATTGCGGTTGTTGTGCTTGTAAGAGTTTGCCATGCGATTTGCAAAGTATTTTTAATAAGTAAGCATTCTAGCATTCTTCGGCGATTCTCCCCGGAAATCTGTCCGTCCGCCCGTAACCCGTGACACTACACTTGCGACAACGCATGACACCAGAGGCATTAGGGCCTTTTATAATAAAAGGCACTTTATTTATTAAAAGGCCCTGGGGTATAGGGCCACCAAGACAAACGTACCTAGTGGGGTATGTGAAACGATGAGCTGCTTGGAAGAATGCTCACGCACTTCGTGAAAATTCCCTCTCGAGAGCTTCCACAGCGTTTTGTTTAGTTACTATAGTTCCACAATTTAAAGGGGAAAAAAATCTGCCTAAAACTAACGATTGCCGCTTCAAAAACCAGCGAAACCTGGTTTCACACACCAAAAAAAAAAAAATATTCAAGAAGGGTTATATCAAATGCTTTTTATACCTAACATGTTTACTCAAAGCCGCGCACACCAAAATATCCGGGTTGAATCTCTGACGCCTAAAATAATAAATAGATTTTGCCGCAGTAAACCCTCGGTAAGAGGGGACAATATCACGGAGCCATACATAGTCAAAGAGTTTAATTCAGAAGCGAACCCCTCCCATCTTATCCATTGTTGTAGACAGTAGGTGTCTGGCACTGAGAGAGAGAGAGAGAGAGAAAACGTTTATTGAAACAACAGGGACGGGGTAGGGGAGAAAAAGAGTTAGGAGCTGTGGGAGGCCATCCTATTCCGGTAGGCCGCGCGCCGCGGCTGCCATCCTCGCCCGAGAGATCAGGGCCTCCTGGTCTTCAAGCTGGCAGCTCTGCAACGCGCACTCCCACTGCTCAAGGGTAGGGGATCTGGGTGGTGGAGGGTTGGTGGGGCACGTCCAGACGAGATGAGCTGTGGTGTTGGGCTCATCGCATTGGGGGCAGTTAAGTGGGTAGTTAGTAGGGGATATGTGGTGGAGATGGAGGTGATTGTAATAAGTGTTGGTTTGAAGTCGGCGCCAAATGCGGGCGTCAGCGGTAGAAAGGGAAGGGTTAGGAGGTGGAAAGGTGCGTCGGGTTGCTCTGTAGTGGTAGAGGATGTCAGCGTAGGTTTGGGAGAGGGGCGTAAGGGAGTTTGTGATACTGGCTGCATTGTTGGCCTCTTCTGGGAATGCCCGATGAAGGAGAGCTCGGGCGGTGGCGTGTGTCACCTCGTTCCCAGGGAGGGAGTGTGGCTGGGTGTCCACACTATGCGGGCATGAGGGAGGGTGGGGCATTGAGAAAGAATGGCCAGGGTCAGTGTATTTTTCGTGTTTGCCGCTTTTTGCGCTTTTATGAGCCCGCTAATGTGATCAACACAACTCTCGCTTGTGGCTATACCTCCGCGGGCAATGTCCTCCGTGAGTTTGCTGCAATCCCCCTGGCGGACCTTTTATCACTGCCATCTGGCAGATTTGTCTAAGCCCTAGTCTTCCTATACGATGTTTTGACAAGGGAATCCCTTCACTACGGCAATGTATTTTAACGGCGGAAACCCACACTCTGACTGGACGGGCGAGCTGTAAACGACACTAACGGAAAGCTAAGCGGCCGCAAGATACACGTATGCAGGGGAGAGCATGAAAAAGAAGAGAAAAGAAAGCGGGATAGAAAAAGTACGCAATAAAAAGCTTATATGCTATATGCCGGATAGCAAACAGTGGGCTGGGATTAGTTTTTACCCCGTAGAGTATCGCAAGAACACACGCACGGAGAAAAGAGCAGTTCGCATACACATGTCGTGTCGCTTAGACACTTCTGCGGCCAATTTTGCGAGTTTTCTTTTTTTTTTTTTGCATAATCGTCAGAAAACGTTTTCTCATTTAAGTCGGTACCGATATTATGCAGTAGCATCAGCAAGCAGTCGCGGAAAGCGCGTATCGTTGCATCTGCTTCGAAGATTCATGCAAGAGGCTCGTGAAAATAAGTCAAATAAACCGTGGGTCGGATTCCTGAAAATCACCCGAAAGAGCGATCCGTGACGGACCGCGCCCAGTCACTGTGCTAGCAGCAGTCGATATTTATTTGTTATTCCTTCGAACAGTCATGTGAATAGGCCTTAAGAAAGTGAGTTTGTGGAGGGTAGAACTATTTGAATAACTAAAATATCTTTGGAGGCCGTGACTCAAACCGTAGAATATTGGAGGAGCTTGAATGCTTTAAAGTCATTGCACCGACAGAATTTTCCCTTGTTCGCTTTTAGACAGTCTTGGTTACTTCTGGTCGTTCTTTTTCGCCGCACATTTTATCAGTATTTGACGCACCACATTTAGCGGACGCGGTTGTGCTGTTCGCCCTAAAGTTTGATCTATTATACAGACACAATTCGTGCCACGGAAGTGACGTTGGACGGTATCGCGCGCCCTTTAAACGCCGCTTTCAGCTCTCCGGCAATAACGCTGAAAGAAGCAGTTCTACCGCCCGTTCGTTCTTGGATTGTAATAATCGATTCCTCTTGCTGGCCTGGAATAGAAAATGCCAAAAGCAAACAAGAACACTCGCCGCGAATCCGAATCGGCCAGAGAAACGAAGTCGTTGTCGGCTGAATCCGAGACGGCTCCTCGCCGGAGCAAAAGCGCTCCGCCGCGGAGAAAGTTGACCTTTGACGGCCAGCGAAACACACGCACCCCATCAACCAGTGAAAAATGGATTCTCCTCAGCGAAGCCGAAACATCCACTCCATGCGAGCCAGTGGAATTCGCCGTAAGAACGAAAGAGAAAGAAAGAAAAAAAAACGCGGTTTTCGCGAAGCGGACAGTCCTGTGTGCGGTCGACATCAGACTTGCCCAAAGGCACATCTTTATCATCATCGTCTCTAATAACGAACAGAATTTGCGGCCTCAGCCATCAACCAGGAAAGCCGTCTCGAGTTAATTAAAAACGTGAGCTGGTTTCATTAGCGTCCATAAAAATCTCAGCTCGGGGGCTTTCTTCTTTCTTTGTTGTTGTTAAGCCGCGAACAAAAAGATTACAATTAATTTTTTGAAAACAATTGTGCTCTAATTCCGAGAGGATAACGCCAGACAAAAAAAAATTACAAAAAAATCGAGAGAAATTTCCCAGGGGGCTTCTGAAGAGATGTCCAGCTTATATTGGCTTAATCACGTAAATTCAAGAGAGTATCTCGTTTCTACTAACGCAGTATAGTTCATTTAAGAACCTCACCCGGACGTCGGCGTTCGCCAGAAAAGCAAATATTTTTTTTTCAAAGACCCACTAGACGTGTTTGCATGTTTACGAAATACTGGTCGTAGGAAACGATGACATTGTATGCTTTAGAGTAGCTACAGCAGAACAAGACTCGCAAGTATGCGTTCGCACCCATTGGTGCCATTACTCCCGTTTTTTTTTTACTGCTGCAAGAGCGCGACAATTTCAGCGCAACTCCATAGTAAGCGACTTTCTTAAACCATATTCATTCCTGGTGCGCAACCGTTTTAAAATAAATTGCCCGAAAACAGTGATCACCCTTGCGGCGTATTTTGGTCGAGTTAGTATGCCGCTATGATTTTTTCTTTTCAAGTAACGGCCCACAGATCGGAAGAACAAGTTAGCAGGTCTCTACTCCCTTCTATTCTGCACTAATATTTTCTCCAAAATAGGCGAATATTTTCTTTAGGCTTGAGAAATCTTTCCTTTATGACCTTTCTCACCGATGCAATTTGGCAGGCCTATAATACCTCTCGGCTGCTACGCTGAGTTGGTTTTAGCGTATAAACTGACTCCATGCGCTGAAATACACACACACACACACACACACACGCGCGCGCGCGCATATATATATATATATATATATATATATATATATATATATATATATATATATATATATATATATATATATATATATATATATATATATATATATATATATATATATATATATATATATATATATATATATATAAAACCACGCCCTGATCTACCGGTGGTTTTGTTTGTTGTTTCCGTGCTCTGGCCACAATTCGGTCATCCATCTTGTTATCACGACGATGTGGGCTTTCCTCTCCGGGCGGCGTCCGTGCCCCCCGAGGGTGTATATGCCACGCCTGCATCTCTTCCCGAGCGCTTCGTTTCCTCGTACTCGGCCTTGTGCACCACATTTAGGCAGATTCTCACTGATAGCGGTCGCCGCCGCAAATGAGCCCAAACTGGGTTGTCAGACTCTACCTCCGACAGCCTGACTCCGTTGCATGCGGCTCGGTGCGCTGGAGTAACTCTAACCAGCGAATTTTATGGCATTCTTAACCCAAGATCGAGAGCGCCACGGCACTTCGTTCTCTATTTGTATAATGACCGCGGAAGTTTGTGGCCCATCCTGGTGGCTGTGGCTAGTTATCTTGGCGCAGGCCGAGAGGTTGCGTGTTCGTTTCCTGGCTGCGAAGATCGCATTTCTCATGGAAGCGAAATTCAAGATTGCCGGTGTATTCCCTTTTGGTGTCCGTTAATTAAAGAACTTAAAAAAAGGTGAATCGGTTGGGGATTTGGGTATAAGTTGTACTACCTGGATTAACCTTATACGTGAGCTGTTCATCAGGTGCTTCAAACTCGAAATATGAATGCTTTTTTTATCCAGAAAATACACAGGTTCTAAAGGAATCGCCATGCTGCGCGCTGAGTATTGCTCACTTAGGATGCGCCCTTAGCTCTCTGACGTTGTGCTTAGGGACGACCTTGAAGAAAAAGCTCGGATTTAGTTACTAATCTCAACGTCAGTGCATAACCTTTCCCGGATAACGTTGAGTAACATGCAGATTACTGTAATAGCCGGCAGACAGCTAATGGTGACGACGTAGGCACTTGGAACCTGGCTCAAATAATTTCGCTTCAAATTTGCTTGCACAAACGCAGCGATAGGTCAATCAGGTGCACTGTGTCGAAGCAGGCCCGCGGAATTCCTACGTGCTTAAAGAGGCTCAAATGCCAATGACAAAACGCAGACCACTTTTCTTATAAAAGGGTTCGTTACAGATTGATCTGTATTGCCAGATTTCGTACATGCAAGTGCCCTTCAGAATGACCAGCGCCATTTTTGCCGAAAACCAGAAGCGAAGCTTTCCACACAAATAACTAGCTACGTGTTCTAGCAAAAAGAGGGCACACTTTAAAAGTGGCCTTGTTTATCGACATCTACTCACGCCAGCTGCCGCCGGCATCGCAGATACATAGGTTCGCCGCTCGCGGGCAACTGTCACGCATTTATCGAGACCCCTTTCGTATCCCCGAACATCCTCATGGCGAGTCAACGATGCGTTGGAAGCTGCCTCCTACCGTAGTCCCGCATAACCGTGCAGGGCGAACACATTTTCGAAAGTTAAAGAAGGAGAAGTAGCAACACCCCGATCTCGGAGCCGCTGTCAGACACGCTGCTGGCGCGCTCCTTGGAGCAGTGCACGTATGACGGCATAATAACGCCCAGGACGGCGTAAATTATACGCTTCTCCTCATTGCTCTAATGCGGGCCACGGGGAAGACAAAATTGAAGCAGCGCTTTCCATCGCGTTTCCTCTCTGCTGCCTTCCGTGAAAGGGGCTGAAACAAAGGACGGCTCGTACCACCCTTCCTGCTACTGGGACAGGTAAAGCCATCTGTAAAAAATGCGGTGGCCGCGAGAGGAGAAAAAAAAAGGGGGGAGGGGGGAGGGGGGCGAAATCATACGGTCCGGACAGCTACACAGACGTGAAGCGCCGGTCGTGCATGCTTGCGTGGGCGGCCCTGGCAAGCCGCGGACGGGGTGAACGAGCTTGACCTTTCCTTGTATGCTGCAGGCTTGCTTTGCAATGTCGTCTTTTTCCATCTCCCCTTCTTTTTCAGAGCGTTACATTTCCCGCAGGGGTGCACAGAGAGAGAGCGAGATGATAAGATGTTCATAAACAGAAAGGAAGTGATTTTATGAACACTTGATGTTTGGTTTCACAGACATGATGATCTAATAACTAAGGCTTCTTTCTTCTGTATTTTTTTCGCTTACCTTAGCTACATCCTAAGCCGCATTGTTGAGGGCTATAGTTTCCAGTGATAACTGCATAAAAAGAATGATTTGTTATGTTACGTACGTTGGCTCCTTTTACAGCCTAGCACAAGGTCGAGTGACGCGTTTTCTTGGTCTGGCTGGACAAGAAATGGAGGCCCAGAAAGCGCTCGCTTAAATTTAACCACACAAAAAAAGGGAAGACATGGGCATTACGGCAACCTGTTGGCGTCATTCAACGACAGCCTTTGGTCAATATACTCGACCCTTGTCGATATCTTGACAGGACGTCTCGCGTTAACTTCTGGTCATACTGTAGCGAGGCACACTGCATTGATATCCACAAGCACGTTTCAACGCCTGGGAGAGTCGTTTGTAGGGACATTTCCGTCGCCCTGCGTAAACCCAGCCCCTGCGAATCCCGCCTTGTTTCCCCTCGGAAACCTAATTGCAGGGTCTGTGACGCTTCAGTGTTTATTTATTTCCGCAATATATTGGTGGGAAGACAGCTAGCTGTGGCGGTATCTGCTGGGACTTGAGCAAAATTTCCACAGCGCACGCACAATGCCAACAGGAGAAGAAAAAAAAAAGTCTGACTATCCTTGCAAGGGGTGCACCTCCGCAAGCAGGGGCGTGCTGCAGAAAAGCATCAGTAACAAATCCAGGGACAGTTGTCTCGGGAAGCGCTCACCTGACGCGCTGGATCAGTGGCCCTGTGCTTTGTTAAGCCCAAGGATGCGGGAGCGATCCCGGCCGCGGTGGATGCTTTTCTGGGGGAGGCGAAAAACGAAAATCCCGTGTGTCGATATTTGGGCGCACGTTAAAGATTCCCAGGTGGTCAAAACTAATCCGGAGCCCTCCACTATAGCCGTGCCTCATCGCCTGTGGAGTGTCGGCCCCTTGAACCCCACTATCAATCAATCAATCAATCAATCAATCAATCAATCAATCAATCAATCAATCAATCAATCAAGCAAGCAAGCAAGCAAGCAAGCAAGCAAGCAAGCAAGCAATCCGACAGCGCATGCACCGTGATAACAGAGACGAGCTCCACATGCCCGTACAAGCTACGGACAGGCCGTACTTCTTAACGATACCAAAGAATGAGGCGTAGACAAATGGAACCCGTTTCTGCCGCGTCACGTAGCACGCGAGGAGCTTGATGACGTGGCACTTAATGCGATAAGCGCACGCCACAGCCCAATCGAGCAAGAGTTACTTGGTCCTCGTACGTATGGTTTGGGATGAAACGCTAATGACAACATGGCTGGTGTGATTTAGAAAATACGTTCAAAATGCATCGGCCAGCGGGTGATCCAGTTCCTAGCAGCTGACCAGTCGAAACGCATCGCAGAACGCAGGCTGTATAAATCGGGACGAATGCGCGTCTAAGACAACAGTGACGCGAATGTGTGCGGAAGGAGGTGAGGGATCAAGGTATCTCCGTGGCTCGTTCTGGACGAGCCAATGCTCGTCCGCATGCTGCTGCAACCATTGTAGCGCAGAAAGGCTGGGAGGCTCTGCCCCACCCAGTCTACACTCTCGATATGTCGCCGTGTGACTTTCACTTGCCCGGTCCCTTAAAGAAAGCTTTAAAGGGATAACAACTGTACTCCGAGGTGGACTTCATGGCTGGGGTGGCCAAATTGTTCAAGAAGCAACCAGCTTCCTTTTTCGCGGACGCCATCTGCCGCCTTCTTAAGCAGTGGGGCGCGGGCCGGTGTGCGTTCGGCAACTTCTCCTAAGTGTACCTTCTCTGCTTGTGTATTGCCTCTGTTTTACTTCTACCGCGACTGCGGATATGCGTTTTTGTTCTTCTTAAATGATCACGAACTGGTTGCCTTTCATCGTGCCTGGTTGTTTGGACGGTATCACGAGCGTGCTGGAGTCCCTGTTGCGGAAAATGAGGCAGTGGGGAGCAGGGGCAAAAAAAGGGGTCCATCCTCCTTAGGTGTGCCCTACGCTCCTCATTTTCTACGCGCTTCGATGGAATATATAGGCGCAGTCTAATGACAGTGCCCGTGAAAAAGCCAGAACTGACGACACCAAACTTAGTCGGTGTCTCACACGAAGTATTTCTCGCAATATTTCTTATCGAGTCATACCGCTTTGAGGGCTTTTTTTATTGCCTGCATTGCTTCCCACACTTTAAAAAAACGTATTGAGGTCGAGCATATCCGCAGGTGTTTTAGGAATCTATAACACTTCGCCGATTGTAGGCGCCAAAGGAGAGTGTTCGCGGCAAGTGTGAACTGTGCCTCTATACGCAGATGGAAAGGCCCTACCCGCGGATAGTGGACTTCTCAAATCTTCAACACCACCACCATACAACAGTAAAGCGGGTGCGCAACCAAGCCTGGACTTCGTGATGAATGGCTTTCATGCTCGTAACGCCCATGCATGGGTCGGAATCGCCACGGTAAAGTTTTTTTTTTTTTTTTCTGCCATTAATGTGAGCTCTCACGCGCCTTCATGTGCTTTGCAATGCCGCCTTTATAGACAACAGCAGCCGAGCTGAGAAAAGAAATTTTCTCAGGATATGGTAGGGGAAGGAACTCTTTACAGTTACTAAGAAGGAGGAAGGTAAGTCCAAAATGGAGCTGTCGCATCTTCCTCGTGTAAATACACCACAAACCACCACTAAGAAAATTATTGAAAAATTGGGTCAAGCGGAGCGTCCTAAAACGCTGCATGCACGGCGAGGAAATGTCTGCTACGAAGATACCGCTTCTGTGAAATTACGTTCCTTCTAGACATCTGGACGGGGAAAAGTGGGCCAGTGAAAGCAGAAGCTCTCGTTTAGCGCAAGCGCTAATTTTTCCTAACGATGCCGTCGTTTCTACGCTGCTATATCGCCTGCATCTTCTACCCATTCCTTGCTATGTTGGCAGAACGAGCCACACGTTGGGTCCAAACAAAAAGTTTTATTTTTATTTCTCCTCACGGAATTTTTCCCCCTAAGATTTTTTTTTTCACCTTTATTAGTGCGTCAATGCGTTTTAACGATGGTCTCGCGCGCGCTTAGCGAGCGTCACCGGCGGCTAATAATTTTGCTATACTGACCAGGAACATTGATCAGAAACGTCTTGTGTACACAGAAGCCGTGAAATTCAAAGCCGACCGACCCAACGAGCGTTCGAATATAGGTCGTGTTTGAAAGCGTATGAGGAACTCGAAAGTAAGCACAACAAATAAGGAAGATAAAAAGGGGGAGGGGGGGGGGGCGAGAGAGCGCGATGGCAGCTCGAGGAGCAATGCGTCGGAGCGCCGCTTTTCGGCGGGACGCATTGTTCCGAAAAACAAAAGGGTCTTATTCTCCCACGCCTACCAATAGTGGAGCACCTTGGGAGACAGCGCGCGGTGGGCGGCGCCCCCAAGGAGCCGCTTTCCGTCGTCGCAATCGCTCGGCCCGTCCCCGGTCGTCGCTCTCTGCGTACACTATTACACCCGCGCGCGCGCGCGCAGACTGAGGTGGCTGCCCGTACCAGGCTACAAAGCCGCCGCGCGATACTCCAAGGATAGCTTGACGGGCGCGCGGTATGCTAGCCTACCTGTACCCTTTTTCGAAAGCCAGCACGCTGTTGTACGCGAGTGTGGAGTAGCTCGAATAACGGACACTGCCTCGGAGTCGGCGGTGTTCGATTTTGCCGCCGCGACGAGCGCCAAGGTGTGCGCGCGCCATTAAGGTCAAACATCGCTCGAGCGGGTGCCGATCCGGACAATTCCCACCGGGGGGGAAATGCGCCCCGGTACACGGGGAAATGGCGTAAACAAAGCGATCGGCCCCGCTAATCGTGAAAACGCGAGCCAGCGCGCCGCTCTTAAGCTGCGTTCACGCGCCCGCTCGGGAGAAATTGGGAGAAAGAATGCCGAGTCGAACCAGCGTGTTTCTGCGCGCACACAGCGCATAGATAAACGATGGCTTTGTTCTTCCCCACGGAGAAACGTTCGCTTTCCTTAAGAGAGCGGAAGGCCCGCGCTCGATGGGGTATCCCTGCGAACTACACGTAGTATACGTACGCGGCGCAGAAAGGGTGGAAGCAAGGAACGTCGATTACGCGGGAAAACAATGAATGTTGAGAGAGACCCCCACGAAATAGCGGGACAAAGTCTGGCCCCGCGTGGCCTCCGGCACTACTTTGGCTTTCACGCAGCGGAGATTGCAGTCACCGAATCGACTCGGCCAGCGCGGCTTTCGTCTGAACGCGCACTGCGTAAACGCGGAAGAGCCGGTGCGTGCGACAGGGAGTATGTCGCGAACTTTGGGCATCAGTGCGCCGTTTAAGAGCTGCGTCGGCTCTACAAAATTTGGCGTCATTAGTTTTCCGCAACATGTATCAGCTATAATTTGCTGCCGAGCATAGATCACGGACTTCCGTGTATCGGCTGTAGTCGCTAAACTGTTCAATTCTCTGTTGTTGTTTTTTCTATACACAGCATTTCAAACAGAAGCCAACCTTTAAAGTGTATAAGAGGGTATCCTCTGGTATACCAAAAAGCCACTACTGTAAATACCCTCTTAAAAACGTACATATCGTCTCCGTCTAACGACGACGATGGTTGAAACGCGAAGCTTTCAAGTGCCAAAGTCAAAGCCGCTGCAAAGTCAAAGTTCAGACGTCAACGATCAAAGCGCAAACCACTTGCGAGTCAAAGTACAAGCGCCAACGATCAAAGTGCAAACTGCCTGCGAGTCGAAGTCCAAACCCACGTGACAGCAACCGAATCCCTCACGAGAAAGCTGAGCACCCCCCCCCCCCCCTCCCGCACACACACCTCGCACCCACCGTCGTCGTTAGACGATCGTCGTCCTTTGAAGAGATAATGCGCTAAAGACGCATGTGAAATGCTGGACGACCCCAGTACGATGATGGCGCAGTCGGATAGTCGACGGTTTCATAAAGCGAGGGACCTGCAGGTTAGATTTAGACCACGGCAAGCGTTTTTGTTTTCTTGTTTCATCATCATCATCATCATCATCATCATGTGCCCTCCCATTAAGTAAAGTTGGCTTCCCTGCAGTGCGTTTTGTTGACGACACCGCCGCCAGTGATACCAGGAAAGCTTCGCTTTAAAACTGCGGTGTGTTTGCTTCCCCGCAATGCAGCTGAATGGCCCATCACTGCGATTCAGAAGGCAAAGTAAACTAGCAGCCAGGTTTCCCTTGCGGGATGTCCGAGTGCAAATCGCATTTTTGTTTCACATCGTACGGCGTGCCCACTCCCGAATCGCAGCTTTATATCTATGCAGGTCGAGCGGATGCCTTGTGGCAAAGCAGTCCAACGGACGCTTTACGGAGTGTTCATTTAGGCAGTGCCCGTATTATTACGGCGATATCAGTGAGCACGGGGGGGTATTGTTTTCACAAGCCCGACTAAATGTCCCCATTTAGCGCTAAACAGTGTGCCAACGTGCCGGGGCTTCTAACGGGTGCCTTGGTGTGCAACGAGCCTACCCAAAATATCGCGAAGGTCCGAATAGGTTGCCAAGGGCGCCATGAGAGTTGCAGTCGGGCTTGAGTTAATTCTGCACATTTGGGCGTGTGCGTGTGTGTGTGCGTGTGTGCGTGCGTGTGTGTGTCTTGGTAACAGAATTACTGCTCCGATATATGCTCCCTTCTTGCTTTGCAAGCAATGTACAATTTGCAGCTTATCGTACGTATACGTGAAACTAATAATAACTCCATCGCAAATGAATCCGGCACTTATTGTAGCCTCCTTCCCATTGTTTTTACAGCGACGTTGTGTATGGCTCACTCCTCAGGATTCCTTCTCGTCATGGTCCGCCAGCAGAGTACGCTTTTGCGGCAAAACCGACTTTCTCGCGAATGATGTGCGTTTCGAAATCTAATCTCGATATCTCGAAAAAAGATGAGTGAAATTGGCGGGTAAAATGAATATATCATTACGCCAATTATCATTTTCCAGTTGTAATTACTTAATTCCTCGTACAGTTGTAAACATTCAGGATTCCCGTCTGCTGTCAATACATACGCTTCTACGGAATGAGTACAGATATATAAAACGGATAGCTGTAGCTTGTATTTCAGCGGGGAGCTATCCCGAAACAAATTATGTGTCGTTGGAATGCTCAAACGACTACACAACAGCAGGAAGTTTTATCTCAGCGGGTATCATGAATAACTATTAATCGCAGTTTTAGCACAAATACGATTAAGCCGCCGCTCCTAAGCCATTCTAACAATATCCGTAAGGTGCCGTGGAAAGGACAGCCCCTTGTATGTCTGCTAGAATTAACTAGCAGTAGAAATAATTCAGTGCGATGCCAAATCACAGATTATAAACACCACTGTTTGTTTCTTGCTGTCGTTGGGATTGCGTCCCGGTCAATGCTCTCATAAATAAATTATTGACAAATTTTAATTCAAAATGTATTTTTCGTTCAGTTCGTAATACCACATTTAGGCTATGTTCATACTACCTACGCAAAATCCATATCGTGATCTATGGACGTAAAAAAACGGCATGTCACGCAGTTCGGTTGGCTGAGACGTGAAATGACGTTTAAAGTTATTAAGACAGCTGCGGCAACAGTCTGAACCCGGCCTCATTTGTAGTTTAGCAGGTTTGTGTCCATTCACGTGAGCAGGGCTGAGTGAAACTCTTTTTTTTTTCTTATATGTAGCTGGCGCGCTCATCCAACGCTACTACTTCCCACTCCTTGGCTCGTGCGCAAAAACAGTCACCAGACATCAATTCACGACAACGCACTATCTGCAAGCCAGCTTTGGAAGGAAAGTCAGCGCCGAGGTTTCGGTCGAGCCCTGCAAACATTGCGTGATTTGCGTAATCGTTCAAGTCGGGGGATTCCGCCTTCCGCCGCTCAGCCTGAAGAAAATGATGGGTTCACCGAGCACGCGAGTTTATCTCAGCACTGATCGAGGATGTTACGGACTGCCGGAGACCCCAAATTGGAGTTTAGTTGCTCTTGCACGAATCGCATTGACTACTACATGACCGTCCAGCAAGGTAATATTAAGGTTTCCCCGGCCGAAATGAGGCGCGTACACGCTAATGTCCGCAATGTTAAACTAGAGTCACATGTTATACTAGTAACATGTTGCGGTGACAGTGGCGCTCAGCTCGACAACGCTGGCGGCTGGTGTTAAAAGCAAAGCGAAAATTCATTAGATAAATAATAAGCGCTCTGAGCGTGTGTACAACGAAATGCGGAGAAAAAATGAATCTGAAAAAACGAAATCAAAGAATATGGTTCGGGGAGACGAAACGATTGCAAGCTTTTGGTGTATTTGGATGGTAGTTCGTCTAAATTGCAGTTTGTCCAGACAGGGCCGCCAGCTTCTTGCGTCAATGAGGTCTCTCATTCAGTCATTATAATTAATCCATGTGATAATGCGACTTCTATGGGAAGAAAAGGCGGCACATTTGTGTGTTCCGGTTCGTATTTTTGTGCTCGTGCTCCACTTGTTTATGAATGTGCACAATGGAGAGAGGAGACCGAGAACTTTGTTCGAACGACTCTAGTTTGAGTCACGCGGTCACTTGTGGTCTACGGCCACTATGTCGCTGCAGGGCATACAGAGTTTAGCGGCTCCAGGTTTCTCTGGATGTGCTGTACGAGAAGTGGCACAATATAGGCTGAAATAAAGACACGAAATAAGTTACGCTTATTTAGTGGCTCTAGGCTGGAAGCCTCTTGTGTAGCCGTCCAGCCGCCCCATGTGTAGAGGCATTCAGGTGGAATGATACCACGGCCCATTTATGAATAACGGGCACCGCAGCTATTCGTCCAATACGCATATGCCATTGCATTATTGGACACTAATGGGACGCATTCCCATATAGTTTCACGTATGCGTTTATAGATGCTCATTGTTCATACGTCGGGACAATATTTAGCTTTGTTAAAACGCACGTTCCTTCCACATTCTCGGTATTGCTTCTTGCGAGCTTAGAAGGCAATGCTCTTGTGTCCCAACGCCGATATTTTAAAAATCGGCGTAAAATACCGGCGTACTGTAACATGCTCCAAATGGGTAGATCGTCTCGGCCGCCGCATGGCAGCGCTGAGGTAGCCGTCAGCACCCGGCAAAAATAACGGCGATCAGGGCAAGAGAAGCAGGCGGTCCGCGTTCTCTCGGAAATATGGGGAAAACGGAAGCTCAGCAGCCTCACTTCCGGGGACCACCGCCGAGCCGGGCGGAAGAAAGGATTTTTGCGGATACGATATGTGCCACACGTAACAGGAGGGGGAGCTTGAAGAAAGCGAGGGAAAGAGCGCGGATCACAACTTTCGTCGGAGCAAGAAGAGAGCACATCCTCCGAGGAGTGCGCTTTTGTGAGCCCCTCGTCTGCAGCTTTCAAACGGCCCGCTCACGTCTCCCTCGCGTGTCTCGCCTCTCCGAGGAGGGCTGAGGAGGCGCGGGATCCCAAGACCGCTTTTTCAAAGACCAGCAGTGAATTCGCGCTTCCGGCGGCGTGCGACTCGGGCTGTTTCACAATGCTGGGAAATAACCGGCGCGCCGCCCTTGAACGCGAGAGCACCGCTTCCAAGTGCTCTGCGCGCGCGGAAGGGTCACCGGCGGCCGCCGAGTTCTTTTGTCTATCAGCGTGCCGCAGTCGTCATGCCAGGAACTGCTTTGTACCCGGTCGCTCGCCTTTGTCTCTTCCTTCTTTCGCTCACCCCTCCTGCTCTGCCTCGCTCTCTTCCATTTTGAAGTCAGCGCGCAAACGAAGCAAACCTGGCTGTTAGCGGCGCGAGTTCATTCGGGTTACGGTCCCCTCTAGAGAAGGATTAAGTGGCATGCGGCGGACGTTCACTCGCGAATTGCGTTTACCCGCAAATTTATTCAGCCGTCGTTTTCAAATTGATGCAATGATTGGATAACTGTTGCCGTTGTGGCAGCACTGGGAAAGTTGCCACGGTAATTGCGAGGCTTACGTGCTGGAATGTTGTTTTGGCGGAAACGAGTGTTTCTGAGGCCTGCAAGCACAGTGATTGCGCACTGATTATGCTGTATACATAGTATTCCATGAACGTACGTACGTCTAACATAAATATGATTTGTCCTGCGATTGCGATGCGATGTCGTGCACTTTATGCAAACGCAATTTCTGACGTCTGAAGACCGATATAGCTGCGCTATACCAAGGACGTCGACATATTAGCGTAGTACGTGGTAAGCTTTGTTTTGCGTGATGACACCTTGCCGTATTTCCAATGTCCAGAATTCGCGCTGTCTACTGCTAGGCGATGTAATAATACACGTAATTTCCGGCATTTGCTGTGAAAATGTTTAACCGCGAGGTTCGTACCGGATTAAGTACAAATACTTTAGCTAGTAGGTTACGTGATAAAAAAGACATGCTATTAGCGCCAACAGACAGGACACAACATAGTAATACACGGGACAAACGCTAGTCTTTACTGCGTATTTCTACCTAATGCCCTGCCTTTTAGCACTAACAATATATATTTAATTCGATCGTTCCGGATTCCGGAATTCCTTACACTATTTGCGTGCTAATGCACACGTGAGCACTATATGTATATAGGAAATGCACTTACCGGCTAGCACTCCGATATTTTTCAACCGGTTCGATTTTCCAAAGGACCTCCTTAAAATACGGAACCTAGAGCGCATCTGAACAGCCGGATGACACAGTATGTACCTTAAATATGATATACTTCAAGTTTATCTCCAGTTATGATGCAGGCGACCAGGCTATGCCCTAAAACCCAGTCGTTAATCCAAATGGTAGCTCTTTCAAAAAAACGTGGCCTGCTTCCCAACAACACATCTAAATGGCTAGTAACTGTGACAAAACGGACAAAGTAGGCCCATAAATGAATCCCAGCACACGAATCGGCTCAGAAAGCGGGGCTGAGGTGCAGGTTTACACAATCCGTAATATAAAATGTGCACAACGTTTCTCGAGTTGGAGATGTCGCAACGCAGATGAAATTTTTGAGTCCGGTCATATGTATAGGTCGCGGCTGGTTGCTCCGGTCCATAGTGTGGGGACGATAGCCACAATATTTCTTAGGCGGAAGCCGTAAATGCAAGGGGTTATTATCTACCCGATCGTGCCGGACCGTACGCGCTCGCACGAGCGTGTTTACTAAGCAGCTATATCAGCGGCACTGCCTAACTGCGTTTCGGCTTGATAGCGTGCCCTCCTGATGGCGTCCCCGCATGCCAGGGATTCCTAACGGTTCTTTGGTTTCGCAACAAGTATCCGAGTATCAAGTATCGAGAACGCTTGAATAAGGCTGGCAGTTGACGGCGCTGTCGGTCTAACTCAACGTTGCTGTAATTCTCTCCACAGTTTTTACTTGTTGTTGTTTGCTTAGGGGGAGCTTGCGTTGATCATTCCATATCGAGGTACCAGTTTAAGAAACAACATCCACGCAAAAATATTTTCAGTCATAGCGTTCACTATGTTACAGTGTCTTGTAGAACTGTACGTTTAGCAAATTACGATTTGTTTGGCATACAATGGCATCGGTTAACATGCAGTTCACTAAATCTATCGTTGATAAACGGTAATAAAAAGGGCGAAAATTGGCATACAGTACAATGGTATAGTTGCAGTTGACAAACAAAAAAGTCAGTTTTGTTGAAGGAGGATGATAAGCCATTTGCAAGGAAATTACGCTTGCTTGCTTGCGAGTAGAGAAGGCAGAGAAAGTGAATAGGGACTGAGAGTTGCTGGCAAAGGTGTGCAGACAGTGAAATCACAATGAACTTGAGAGTGCAGTGAGCCACACCTGTCCTTTTCGTGCTTGACGCACACTTAGGAGGGACCTGTTTTACGCGCAGTTATTCACAGGTGAACGGGTGGCTGCGGCCAGTTCCTTGAAGCTCGGAGTTTTCGGCAAGCGAAAACAAGAGACAAGGATTGTGTCTCAGGATGCAGGAAGGGTCACAGACAACGGCCTCCTTCCGCAGATGAGCGAAGCTCCGCCGTCATTCAGCACTGTTCTGCTGACGCACCCTCTTAGCTGCTTCTCCCCTCGCTCTGACCGTTCTGAGCCTTATTACCGCATTCCGATTCCGTCGGTTGGATAGAGAGGGGGAGATGGACCGATCCATTGATCGTTGCTGAGCCACCGAAGCGCGCCGTCGCGCAGCAGTGGGTTTTTGAGGGAGCCCGACGACGGTCGTTCACTCCGTTCGCCGTGCGTCAGCGGCCGTGCAAAACAAGCACGGCGGTCGGGGTAGGGCGGAGGACGGCGTCGGAGACGAGGTGTCCTCCCGCGCCGCAGAGCGTTCCGCAACGCCGACTTCTTCCAATCTCGCGCGATCCTTCATTTGCAAACGGCCGGCCGCCGCGCTCGCTCGCTCCCTGCGCCTTGTCTTTCCGCGACGGACGCGCAACGGCGGAGGCCGCCGCGCAGCCATCGCAGCGTGTCGGCCCCGCGCGCCGGCGTCATCGGCGATTGGCTTTTGTCCCCGCCGCGACCTGCAGCCCCGCAGCAGTCGCTCCAGTTTTTCCCAAAGAGAAGCACCCATTCACAAAGGCTTTGTCCGCCTTGTCCAGTGCTGCTTTTCTTCCTGCCGCCCCCTCCGGACGGCGCTCTTCGAAAGCGCCATTGACTCCCGCCCAGCCGTCGTGACTGGTAGCAGATAAGGCGGACATAGCCCCGTTCCAATGCCAAGTTCACCGTTTTCTTTGCTCAGGGAGGAGGGGAAGAAAACGCTGCGCCAAAACACTGACCGCCGGCTTGTAATGGACCATCGGTTTCTTTCAGCTGCTGGTATGCCACGCGCGCGTGTTTCGGCTGCGAGGAGGGGAGGGGGGGGGGGCTGCTTGCAACAGAACGATCTGCACAAAACGGAGTCCTGTTCTTCGAGACATGGATGAAGACGCGATAATCTACTAAGCAAACACTGCGGCAATAGGCCATCGAGGGCACGCGTGTCGGGAGAGTCCAAGTAGGCCGCCCGAAAATGGACCGGCTTAGGCTGCTTTCCACATTTACATTCGTTTCGCTAATTTCTTCGCCACCCGTGGAAAAGGATTATCAGCTTGCCCGTGAGAGCGTTTTCTGGTAGCCTTTTCTGTCTGGTCAGAATCAGCAAAACAAATAAATTAATAAATAAATACACTCAGCATTCCCCTTTGCTCCGCTCTCACGTCATTTTTCGCACATCGTCAAGAACGTCGGCTTTTCGCTATCCTTTCCCGCTAACGTAATTCATTTTCAGGTGCACAGAGGCTCCGTGTTTAACCCCTTTTCCACAGTTTCCGCAGCACCGGGGCCGTAGTATATGAGCAACGCACACCTGTATATGCACTCGACTTCCTTCCCGCTCCCGTCGACCATCAATCCTTCTTTTTTTTTTAAAAAAAAAAGGTCTCGGTGCAGCCTCTCCAGTCCGCCTTGTGAGCTTTAAGGCACCAATGACTCAGCTCGGACTCGAAATATACTGCGATGATGAGAGTGCAAGCGGCCCCTAAATAGTGACTACCGTGGAAAAAGCGCGCGCTTTGCATCCTATGCTGAATTTAGAAAAAAAGCTTGCACACGTCGTTGCAAGGAACCGCGGCTTCCCTCTACATGTCCCTAAAGAGATGCGAGAGAGGATCACTTAACCGCTCAAACCTGCGAGCAGAGGCTTCGATATACGCGTCATCCAGTGCATCACGTGCCATTTCATAATAAACTGTGGGCTGACGTGAATGTCGCTTAAAAATATCATGCCATAAAATTAAACTAGTCCTAAACGAATACCATCATGCATAATTGTTTTCTTGTTCGAGGTGTAAGTTGAACGCCTAGAAAGTCTGATATTGAAAATTCTTAATATTACCCACTCACGAAAAATGGCGATTTCGTCACGACGTCTGTTTTGATCATCCTGTTATCTCGCTTTATTGGCGGATGGGGGGGGGAGGGGGGGAGGGGGGGGCAGTGCGTTGCTAGGTTTTTTTTATGAACGCAGTCATTCATTTCTCAGGCAGGGCGCCGAGGCGCACGCCGATCGAATTTCCCGGATGAGAGCTACCGACACACCTCTTTCCTGATTCTTTAAAGCGTACGAAAGTGTCCAAACTCTTTCACAGCGAGCAGTCTATGGTCGCATTCTATAGTAGCACCAAGGCGACTTTTTTTCGTTGGTGCAAAGCGAGATGTTCGGCCTCTGCGTTTTATCACTGTATAGTATGTATGCCTGGGTCCGAGCAAACATATTCGCTCGTACATACGTGCATTGCCACCACCGTCATCATAACCATGAATCACTTTTCACGAGTGGTATTCCGCTCGCCGTATCGTCATAGAGAATGCGTATGTGTGCGTATACAGTAGACTCCCGTTAGGACGAACTCGAAGGGACCGTAAAAATCAGAAATTCATCTTAAGTGGAGGTTTTTTGCATTGTGGACGTTACAAGAGAGCAAAAATGTTGGTCGTCTCGTCTTAACGGGAGTCTACTGTGTGTGTGTGTATGTATGTATGTATGTATGTATGTATGTATGTATGTATGTATGTATGTATGTATGTATGTATGTATGTATGTATGTATGTATGCATGTATGTATGTATGCATGTATGTATGTATGTATGTATGTATGCATGTATGTATGTATGTATGCATGTATGTATGTATGTATGTATGTATGTATGTATGTATGTATGTGTGCGCGCGTGCGTGCGTGCGTGCGTGTGCGTGCGTGTGTGTGTGTGTGCGTGTGTGTGCGTGTGTGCGTGTGTGCGTGTGTGCTTGCGCGTGCTCGCGCACGCACGCACACGCGGAAGCTGGCATTGACATTGCGCAGTGCGGTGCGCACTCATGTGGTTCGGGTTCGTGGGCCCTGATTTCTCTCTAAACCACGTCCTCACGACGTGCAGCGGTCACTTAAGTTCAGGCGCAGCCATTTCATGCTCACGTGCACGGCCGCCACCAAGGGCGTGGGGCGGTCATACGGCAAAATCGATACACGCGATAACCCCGCCGAGTGCACGGCCGCGTGCAGTCGTTTAAACTTGGCCCGGCTGTGCGCGTTGCAGCTTCCCGCTGGCGGAGAGCGTGGGCCTCGCTAAGATTGGCGCCGTCAAAAGGGGGAAAACTATGGTCGTGATTCGGCGGCACGTGATACGACTGCGCAGCACGGCGGGTCAGAGCATGGCCGGTGCATGGCTGGCCGAGTCCGCGCATGGCGTGCGGTTAGTGATACCAATCTCCTCTTCATAACGGAACAAACGGTACGGCCGCCGGGTTCAGTCAGTGCCGCCTATAGATAAACTCCGTTTCCTCTATAGGAGGTACTGGCTCAGTTCGTGCCTACAGCTCGACGGCGTGAACGAGCCAATTTGCGCGTCTCATCGAAACCGTTTACTCTGCGGGATGTTTTCACTGCCGAGAGTTTGCTTTCACGGACTACCAAAGCAGCAAGTACACATGGTCGCCAATGGAAGAGTGGTTGTCTTAGTTTGCATACTTTTGGTGCAGCATCCGCATTGACGACTTATTTGCCTTAATCCGGCTCACTTTTTGTTGTTGCTGTTGTTTTTTCGTGCGACCAGTTCGCTCTTGCCGCTCGTCTCGGGTCAATCATAGTCGCCCGTCGTTCAGAGTCTGAAAAGAAGCCTTCATTATCTAGTTGGCTGGATTCGCACGGTCTGCGTTCTCCACATGCACGTGCACCCCAAGAACAGCGGCACGCGTGATTCGGGCACAGATGCTGCCCTTAGCACCCCGTGGGACGAGATGGGGAAAAAAGCTACTTCCGTATACACTGAAGACTTCTCTGGAGGCGGGCGTGTGAGCACGCGCTTATAATTGCTGCGCTCATTTTCTGTAGCGTGAATATTCCTGTTTACGTGCACGCTTCCTCTCGTTGTATTTTAACTTTTTGTGCGTGTGTGCCCGCAAGCAGACAGTGGGTCGCTTTTGAGCGCATTGACGATGAACAGGAAGCTAGCTTTTGAGACGAAGGAGCGGTCTTTGTGCATCTATTTGGCCCTGTTGGCTATCGTCATTCAGCTCTGGGAGCCACGGCGACTGCTTGAAATCAGCCACCACCCGTTAAAGCCGCGGCCCATATAGCGGCAATTGCCCGCGCAGGCTAGTGTCACGAGTTTGTCATACGACCCGGTCTGTTTCAAATGGAGTCACATCACGTGTTGAAACGTTGAAAAGGTCCCGGGACACAGTCGGAGATTTTGCAGAAAGATGATACCAACCTGTCGTTGTTCAGTGTGCTGAAGACAACCGTATTACTGACGTGTTTCACGTGTTTTATTTCTACTTCCTCAGAGAGCTTCACTGCGCTGGTTGTTAATGATAACTAAGGCCAGTGATAACAAAAACTTATTGAAAGACATTCGTATGTTAACTGCGTGGAAAATCAAAAATTCTGCATTATTAACATTATTAAAAAAATTGGCCGCGTATCTGCTCCTTTGGTTGCAAATGCCGTCAAAAGACGATAGTCTTTATCGGCTTTTGCGAAGTAAATGCCTCCCTTCGCTTTCCCGCTCAGCTCTCATGTTGTTCCTCTTGCGTTGCGCTCCTCCCAAGGTAAAGACGCCAAAGGTTTGCTTAAATCATTTTAAATTTCCCGCGTTCCACTGCTCCAAACCGGGTGTCTCGATGCGAACGCTGCCGTACGGCGAAGACGCGCGTTAATCGAGGCGCCCTACTTCAGCGTTTATAGAACCGCGTTTCCCTACTCCACGTGCGTTGCAAGCAGAACGTGGAACCTACCTAGTGGAACCTTGCGTAACTGTTGCCGGTTGATTTCTTAAAATGGCCCCAGAAGCTATAGTGGCGCGGGCGATAGCAGGCGACGGCGGAGTGAATTCTTTTTCTGCAGTTGATGAAGTATTTAATTTCGCAAATTCAAGCATGTCTGATTTTTTTATAAAGGAACACTGCAAATATCACTTCTGTATTGATTTGTTGTCTCATATTTGCGTAATGTCTTGTTCTTCTTCAACAATGTTGACAAGTATGAACATTCCACCGGACATAGACGGGTAGATTTAGCTGTGACTATATAAGACTATTGCGCAGGCATTGTTTTGCTTTGGCCGGGTGGCTGAATCGGGTCACAGACAGACAGACATACAGACATAGAGACAGACCAAAATTTCTGGGTTTAAGTAGCCCAAGAAAGACTATCGTCTTTAAAAGGTTACCGGTTTAAAGCAACGAAGTTACACCTGAGTGAGGAAGCGCACCATAGTGGAGGGCTCCGGAATAATTTTGGCCACCCGGGGATCTTTAACGTGCGCTGAAATCAGTTCCTACGGGCGTTTTCGCTCTTCGCCTCCGTCTGAAAAGCGGCGGCCGCCGCGGCCGGGATCGAACCCCCGTACTTGGGCTCAGCATCACAATGCCTTAGTCACTGAGCAGTCGAAACGGGTCATTTTTAGACTTAGCTTTCGTACTTTTTCTTTTTCCCGTGCACGTCGTCCGCCTCAAAAAAATAAATAAATGAGGACCCGCTATAGGTTGGATAGGTGTGGAACCCGCCGGATAACACGTGACCCGAAAAAAAGAAGACTGACAGATCACGTCAGTCCCCTTTTTCCCATGTACACTCGGCGTCATAAAAGTTTTCGCGGTGCGATTCACAAAATATTAAGTCATCCGCTGCCTGGTGGCTATGATCCTGCTATGCCTGTGGTAATGATTCTCCGAAGTGCGATATGCTTCGGTTAGGAAGGCGAATCAAGTGCCATCAGATAGCAAAACTATTGGCTTCGATTTTCGAAATCGCGTCCGGGAAATTTTCGGCGCCGGGTGTCGCACAACTCTGCCGCTATTACCAACAACGGCCACTGGTGATTTAGGATTGACCGCGCGCTTGAAGCTCCGGACATTAAATTCACCGCTAGCTTTTCCGCGAGATTACGGGTGCAGTCCGAACGTGTACGGTGACAGCCCGCCGCTGTGCCGGGCCGCCGCCGCGCCCCTGAGAACGAGGAGTGCGACGCGGCGGCCGACGGATGCGGAGCACTTCCGCCTCGTCTCCGCTGATCTGCGTCCGAGTGACGCGGCTCGTTAGCGCCGATCCAGGCGGCGGCGTCCACTCCTCGCTGCCGCTCCTCGTGGGCCTGCTCGAGCGCGTCGCCACTCGCGCGACCACCCGTGTCGCCGCCGTCGTCGTCGTACCCGGGCCTGACCGTCCGGTCACCCCTCCGAGCAGTCGCCGCGTATTGATCTTGTGCTCAGCACTGTTTACCCGTTGACAGTGTGTACGCGCGATGTACGCACGCTCACCGCTTCCTGTCAAACAGCGACACTAGTGGGCCGGCATACAGCCGAGGGCTCGCTCGCTCGGGGCACTCACCTCGCCGTTCTGCCATGCATTGTTCTCCCAGTGCAAGGCCGTCCGGAAAACAAGCTGCAGCTTCGACGAAGGCAAGGTTTCGGAATCGTGCGCCGCTGCGTCTACAAACCCGCCCGATGCAGAAGCGCGAAAAATTGAGTCCATTGAACAAAATCTGTTGCGTGTTTACGTCCGCAATCCTCTCGGCCTGTTGTGCTCTTCCGTATTCGTTACGAGGTAACATTTACTTTAATCTTGTTCGAACCTGTCTGCTGTGACCGACGAAAGCGCCGGTACAGGTGCTCATGTAATTAGGAAGTAATTTAACTCTGTATCAAGCTGCCAAAACCCGCGAAAGACACACATGACGGGCAAATGAATTGCTTCTCAAGGCAAATAAGTGTGTGTGTGTGTGTGTGTGGGGGGGGGGGGGGGTCCGCGCGGAGGATGTCAGGGCAGTTTTTTTTTCCTTAAATGTAATACTTTGGTGTAACAAACGCAACCGCACAGGGCATAGGCGTCTGCAGATTCTTAGCCGACGTGTTGGAAGGGCACAACAGCATATATCTGTATATCCACTTGCGGCCCCACTTCGGGTGAAAATTCTTACCACTGTACCGCTCCTGCACGTCTGCTCACAGGGAGTTCTTGTGTCCCGTTTCACGATTCGATATCCTAAGCTCAGCTGGGAACATGTTTGTTCGTAGAAATGATTGGTCATTAGCATGCTTCGTGGAGGAGCAGACCCACAACAATTTATACGCGTGCTTTTCTCTCAGCGGGGTGGAAGTGCGCTTCAAGCTGTGAATTTCTCGGTTACAATGCCTGACCGAACCAAAGCGGACTATATTTAGGTCTCCCTCCTTCCTTTCATTCGGCGCCTGCTTAGCCGCGCTCGAGCGGGTGAAGCGAACCAAGGCACCGCAGCTTCAGGTCAGCGATCATGCCTACGAAAATGGTGAAACCACACGCGAAATCGCTTTCAGCGATGCGTCCTTGAAAAGCTTAAAGTTCGGGATCGTGCAGTATGTGGTGTTCCTCCGAAGACGGCAGCACGCATGCAACGAAAAGCGACCGTCCAAGCGGCGCGACGACGTGGAGCGTGTAAGAGAGAGATTCATCTTTCGCGCGTGCCGAGTTGAGAGTGTAGCGATCAGCATGCACGCGCCTGGAGGCTTCCGGGTGATGGTGGCCGCGGCATCATGCCCACGACGTGGCCGATGGCGGGCGCTCCAGCTGCGTCGCTCGTGTGCACGGCTCGAGTCACCGCGCGGTCACGCGCTGCTTGACAGCACGCCGACAGCGCGCGGCCGAGCCACACTTCTCGAAACGTCGTCCTCGCCGTCGTCGGCCCACAATGTCAGGGCTGCCGCTGAGAAGAGGGACGGCGCGGAGCGGTAGTTCTGTCTGGGATCCAGGATATGTCACGGCGGGCCCCCTCCAGCGAGCTTTGCCAAACACGCGCGTCGTCGTCTGGGGGTCAGTAAGCCGACTGCTGCAAGCACGTTGTTTTGCTGGGCGCCATATTCACAAGACTTGCCATGGGGAGCCGCTTCAGAAAAAAAATAGGCGGCTAGAAAAGGCGAGGGCAACGGCTGCGTTGGCCAACACTCCTGTTATGCGTGTCCAAGACTCCATATTTTCTCCCTCTTTTTTCTCGGTTTATGTAAAAGTCCGCTGCACTGCGCCTGACTGAAGCCGCGTGGCAGCGTAATAATAGAAAATAAAACGCATAGGATACATGAACCAACATGCTGCGCAGCACTGGCGCACGCATGTATACAGTATTGCTGACAGGTGGGCTCTCGAGCCAGGATAGCATCGTTGTGTTTGGTTCCCGGAGACCAGACGAGGCATCTTTCTTGCTGTCGGCAATGAGCTGTAGCAATACGATTGCTCTTTTTTTTCTTCGTTTTACGAGATGCAGCTCAAGTCCGGTTCCCGACATAGCGTGTGCATATGGTCATTCTGCCTGCACAAGGCTTTTGTCACGCCCCTTAATTTCTACCATCGCCCCGCTAACCATAGCTTCTCTGCTTAAAGAAAAAACTATTCGACAGAAAAAAATTGTGTTCATGGTATACTGAGACCTATTCGGAATGGAAATTTCGTAGTTGTCAATAAGAGGCGAGAAAGAACATGGCAATAAAATGAGGCGAGAAATAATATGGCAAAGGCGTGAAAGAAAGCTGAAACAGTAAATAACTGCAGAATTTGCACAAATTTAGGCGTGAGTGGGCCAACTCTACATAACTTTACCACTGATTTCTTCACTTTTGTTTTCTTCAGGGGCGCTGCAAAATGACTGATCGGCGTGGCGAGATCAGACGGCGAAGCCGCATAAACTGGGGGCACGCTTGTGACATACAAAGAATTATCAGGAGTGATTATTTCATGATAGCCAGAATCACTGACCTCGTGTCCATACCCCCCCCCCCCCCCCTTTTCCCCCTCAGCCGAATATTTAATTTTGTTGGAAAGAGCGAGGAGGCACATCTCGGACTTCGCTGTATACACAAGTGTACTGAAGGGCTTACTAATTTTTCGCTTTCTTATTTATACCAGGGAAACTCAGACCGTCAATTTTATAAGGCAAAAAGCATGGCAATGTATCTATAGCCCAGTTTTTTTCGCTTTCACACAGCCGTACACTTAGTTTCACTGTTCGGCAGCATTCTGATCCGACCGACTTCCCGGCAATCGTATAGCGCTTCCGCTATTTATTTTTAGTTTAATTTAGTTTTCTTGAGCTGAATGCGTCAGATTAACTCTGCGAGTGTTATACAGCCGCTGAATACTCGTAGGTACATGGTGCTTTTTTTACTAACCTGCCCACAAAATAACACAAGGTGACGACACAACACAATAACACAAGGTGCCGCAGTGCACGAAGACGACGTCCAGACCGCTTCATTCAGAAGAGTCTGATTCAACGCCGCCCATCTGAGCTTATAACATGCTACGCAACTTTGCTCTTCCCGCATCTTCTCTACACTATATTCGCATCCACGCAAAAAACCGGAGTCATCTCTTCGAGAGGCTTCAGCACAAATGTACCGCTCCTGCCGACGCATGTGTCAATCACTCACTAGGGTTTTATCCCCCCCACTGTCCCTTACCCCCCAATTTATAACCGAATGATGTCGAGACATGCGAGTCTGAATACAATTAGCGACAGCGACACCACCCTTCTGTTAGTCGGTACGCTTTCCTATTCGCGGAACGCTGTAACGCCACATCGGCACGTCACAGCCGGCAATGATCCTCGCCAGCGGCGAAAGGAGCGAAGCGGCCGCGCTGCGGGGGAAGCCGAGGAAGAGAGCGGCGCTTCCGAGGGGCAGACGCGATGTTCCGCGCTCTCGTGCGGCAGCCACGTTTCTTCTTCCACGCTGCCCGAGGTCGGCCGCGGTCGACGGGCGAAACAGGAGACCTATAACACTGATTGCTCGCAGCGTGCGCGAGTCCGCCGCGCGCCGGGGCCAAGACGGAAGTGTTATCCGGCTCGCTTCCGCAGCGGGCCGAGCATCGTGCGACCTGATGATGGTGTTCCGCTTTTACGCGCTACGCAGCCCATATATGCGATGTCTACAGGGGAGGCGAAAGAAGAAGAAGAAGAAAAGGCCCGGGGAGTCTCGTTTACCCGCCGACCTTCCTTCCTCCTGCGGCAACAACGGCAAGGAATGCGCAGGAAGTAGGGGGGAAAAATCACCGCACGCCTAAATGTGTCACTGTTCGATCCGAAGACCGGTGTCGCACGCCAGCGCCGACCACGATTGAATACGCGAACTGGTGGTCGCCGCTGCTGTCGTGACTGAGCTCGTATACTTCGACGGTTTCTTGAGGTCGTCTCAATAAATTTTGTATAAACGTATACGGTGTAGCAAGAGAAAATGTGCGTGTTGTTGCTGTAGCTTTTTGATGTCCTTGTATTAGAACACTTCGCTTCATATCATGTTGCAGACTTGTTCTCTTCAGGTGTACAAAATGACTTTATCTCGTTTTGCTTTGCGTAAAATGTATACGCACGGCTGCTGAACTCCAGAAGGGCAGAATCTTCGTCAGGCGATTTGGCCCTCAGTCTCTGCCCCTGTAGCAGACCACACTTTTGGTCTGTCCAAATGAATGAATGAATGAATGAATGAATGAATGAATGAATGAATGAATGAATGAATGAATAGTGCGAGGTGTTGTAGTTGAAAGCGCGAATGCGTTCCGTATTCGCTGCAACGCAATTGCGCCACAGTATATATGGCACGGTCGCGAGTATGGAACGCGGCTTCGAAATATACGAGCACCGACGCGACAGATCTGACGAATCTCCAGGGTTCATTCAACAGCTGAGGTATGTTTGCATCTCACTTTGATGAATCCACTGCGACGAAAATTATTGGGCGTCCTTTGACTCACCCCGAGCGACAAGTCTGGAGATCAGTCGAAGAAAAATTTAGCAGCACAATTTTGTTTTTACTACATATCGAAATCGACTGCAATTACGTCACCTCCTCAATGTAGCAATTCACATTTCAACCACGGCAAAAAAAGACAGAGGAAAAGAGGTATCTTAAGGAGAGGCATAAATGTGGGCGCTAAAGCCCAAAGGAAATTTATAAACCACAGGGGATCAAAATTGGAATTGGAGTCAGGGATGGGGATGAAAATTGTGACATAACGGGCGCCGAACGAGCGCAAGGACAGAATTGAGACGTCTGGAAGAGTACACCAACGTAGCATCGAAGCCATCCATGGATAGCTCCATGGGTGATTCCGTCGTTTCCCCCCAAAGTAAAAGTGAAAGCTAGACGCATTGAGAATGCGCAAGCCTTTGCCGCGGCCCAGCACTGGCCACGCGTCGTTATCCGGTTAAGTTGGACAACGGGGCGTTTACTGAAGACGCCGTCACTCTCTGTGTCTCGTTGCTTATTTTCGTTTCCAATCAGTGAATCTCCGACCGAACGCAACACTCTACGGTGCGCGCACAGGTAAAATAGCGTGCCGCCAAGAGCCTACGTGGCTATAATGTTGGGCCAATCGCTGTTGACACCGTTCATACACTGAACCTGTTTCTGAGTTCGAAGCGATGTATACATCTCCCCAAGCAGCCATTTCGTTCTGTCAGCACATACACCCCGTTGTTCTGTCCTGCTCCTCAATGATGCACTGCCTATATAGTCAAGTGATCGCATTATTTTGAAACGAACTTTAGACGCGAGAGTGCGATAGAGGTTGTAATGTCTTCCCCACCCGTTCACAGCGATGAAATGGGTGGCGCATCGTTGACGTAAATTGGCGTTGTCTATGGTGATGCACTTCTTCTCAGAGATCAACTAGGGCGTGCAGAGAACGCAATTACACCCTGGCACAAGGCGGGGTAGGTTCTTCTGCTCGGCTGGCCAGGACATGACCCGACCCCCTGAAGCAAGGCGTACCCTGGTCGGCGGCCAAACGGCAGAGAAGACGAGCTCAGTGAACCAGGAATCGCACTTTCTCTCGACTTTGCCGGACGTACGGCCGAAGAAGCGTTCGAACTTTCGTCGTGGGCTCACGACAGAAAAAAAGAAATGCGAATAAGACGAGCAGCTAGACAGACGAGAGAGCGGGCAGATACAGAGGGGGGCGCGGGGTGAGGGGGCGCTGGCGAGCAGGCCGTCACGCGGTTCCAGCGCGCGTCACGGGGCCCACCTTGCCCCGCGCGCGCGCATCCCAATGGCGCCGACGCGCACGTTTCTGCGGGCCGAGTCAAAAATAGCGGCGCTCGCATTATGCGCAAACAGCGATCGCTTTTCTCTCGCTCACGACTTTGTTCCCCTTTGCGTCCGGTGCTCATATTCGCGCTGCCGTCAGGTCGTCCAGGCTCATGTGTGCAGGCCGCTCGCTGAAGCAAACAATCTCGCAGGAGGTTGTGGGAAGGACAAGAGCGTGCCTGCTTCTACCTCGACAGCAGTCGAACGCCGGCAGGGACGTATGGCAGGGAAATGGAAAGTACTAAAATATAGTTTATAGCCGCGTGTGTAAGTCTCAGAAAGCATTCGCATAACCGGAAGCATTTCTAATAAAAGTCTAGAGCAAACCTGCGTGTTGGACCAGCAGGAAGCGATGCGGCGTAACATGCAGTGCGGGAAAACAGTAGTGGCAGTGAGGTGGTGTAGCCAGCTTGACTTAAGCCGCTACTGAGACCACTTCGTCTTGTTCGCCACCAGGCACAGCGGAAATGACAGGCTGAGGGCGCGCGTTACATTCATGCGACCATTGGTCTTTTATGCGCCGTTTGATTTTTATTTTTTATTTATTTATTTTTTGATGGCGAAAGCCTTTTTTAAGCGAAGCGTGGCTCTCGAAGGACGGTATTCCTGTACTTGTCGCCGGAGAGGAAAATGGCGCACGCTGGCTGCAGTGGACACGCGGAAAGTTCCCATTTTACTTCGTAGATGCGCGCACTTGCGCTTTTCACGTGTTTACCGGAACAGTCTGAAGCGCGACTGCAAGTTGCGTCGCGTGCTGAGGTTAGCCGTTTTAACAAGAAACCCCGCAACAGAATGCAGTGCGCCTCACCCTTGGGACGGGTACGGTACACGACATCGCCAGGCACATAATACGGAGGCATCGTGCTGTTGAAACACCCGCTCCTCGCGTCGCTCGTTTGGAAAATGTCCCATTGCGATGCCTCGTCGTTTCCAAAACAACATGGAAGAACACGCGAGGCTCTCCATACCGTTGGTTATGCACGTGGTTCTGAGTTGAAGCTGCACTCGTTGTTTGGACCTGCGTTACTCGCGACAGTTTCTCCGAAAATATCTTCGCAGCATTTACTCCCTCATAAAAATTTTTACCAACATTGAATTCAATGTTTGTTGACAAAAGTCGACAAAAGCTACCAACATTGAGTAGACTGTCTACTCACTGTCTATAGACTTCCTAGCAACAGCCTACCAACTTTTTGTCAACCATTGGCCACCGTGTTTGAACTGAAACGTTTCTGTAGACTTTCTACAGAAAGTTTTTTGTAGACTTTATACTCAATCGCTGTTGCTAACCGAAGCGTTTCTGACAGGATATTCGAAACGTGATGCAGTGAGAAAAGCCGGCCATTCCTAGACCGTGGTGTCAATACAGCTTAATAGAACGTCGTCATTATTGCCCTTTAAAAGATCGTTTAGTGGGAGCAAAAATGAAAAAAAATAAAAGAAAGCAGAAACAGATTAGGCCTCGGGAACCTCGTCTGCGAGGGTTCACATTTTGCGGAGCCACACATCCACACGCGCACTTTCTGAAACACAACACATCAAACAACACAACCCCAGCTCACAAAATCCGAAAAACCACAAGCTTGCAAGCAGGACACCGACACCGCACAAATGATAGCAGTGCACTTCATGTATATATACCCGCCAGCCGCGGGATGCCGATGCCGCGGTGAGGCGCGCCTCTCATTGCATGTTTACAAAACTACGCGTTATTATTTCCAAAATATAATAGCGCGAAACACTGGAACGTAAGCAATTGCACATATCTTCATGTTTACTTTATTGTTGCAAGCTGTAACTAAACAAAACGGAAATCTGGAATGGGTTGCGCGCCGCGTTTCGGCTGCCTCCGGTGATTGACGCGTTTCTCCCGGAGGTACGCAAAGAGGGAGGGGCGCCGCTGGCGGTTGGCCGAGAGCGACCAAAACATCTGCGCCGGCCGTATTAGGTGGGCATAGCAGGCGATTTTAGATTATCGCCGTTGTTGGAGACACGTCCAGTAGTCTGTCGCGAAATATTTACTGGCATAATTCGTTCCTTTCAACCATGCATGGCACTTAGCTTGCGCAAATCAAAACACAGTGACGAGCGGTTGCGCGTGGTTGATGCCGCTGGCTGGCGCTTGTTCGGAACCGCTGAATAGTCATGTTGATCACCGTGAAGAGTGAAAGCGAGCGGGTCGTGAAGTACCAACCCGTGCGGCTGAGGGACGAACTGGTTGTTCCGAGGGAGAAACTGCGCGGCTCGAGGTACGAACACTGAAAGTTGCTCCCTTTTGCTACTTTTTTTTTTCTCGGGCTGCACAAGTGTGAAGATACATGCAGAGAGAGAGGGAGAGAGAAAGATACGTGTGTGTGTGTGTGTGTGTGTGTGTGTGTGTGTGTGTGTGTGTGTGTGTGTGTGTGTGTGTGTGTGTGTGAGAGAGAGAGAGAGAGAGACAGTATGTGTGTCTGTGTGCGTGCGCGCGTGCGTGCAGGCGCTCGGGCGCGCGTGTGTTTGTGTGTGTGTGTGTGTGTGTGTGTTTAAAACCTGATTCAAACAAAGTAACGTAATTTGGTTAAAGTCAAGTAAATAGTTTGTCCCCAAATATTGTGAACCTGTCCTGGTATTTAGCAAAAACCAATATGAATTAATTGAAATCGGACTCCAGGACGAAGGAAAAAGATGTTTGCGTTAAATTCAACTTGAGACAAAGCGTGTCAAAACACTTTTAGTGGTCATCCTACAGAAGCTCGTCAACAGACAAATGTCAACAAAAATGAGGTAGACTTTCTATATACAACCGTCAACAGACAAATGTCCACGTGAATTAAGTAGACTTTCTACATACAACAGTCAACAGACGGGTGTCAACATACATTCAGTAGACTTTTTACAGACGACTGTCAATAGAATGTAAGAGTATGTAGGATAGCAATAAAGTTGGTAGGATGTCAACAGAACGTCTACAGAATGTAAAAAAGCATTTTTGTAAGGGCTCCCAAAATAACTCCCTGCCCATTCATTCATATTTTGTGCTCACTGCAATAGCGATACTTCGCAGCAGTTCCGTCTTCAGTGTGATAAAGGGTCCCATCTGCTTTCGCACTTGCATCCCTTTGAGTTGGTAACATAAGGGAGAATGATTTTTTTTTCGGGGTGTGAACAAGGCTGGCGATACTTCAATAGCCATCACAGATAGGGCCACTAAGATTACCGGTTAAAATAAGCGGGCGCAGCGCAAATCTGCCCAAAAATTGACCCAAAACAAGAACTGACGGTGCGTCGTCCGGGAACCAGCCGCCAGCAAGCAACCTAATTTGTTTCTGAATCGTCACTCGATATACCTACGACCCTCGGTGGGACCTCGGAAGCATCCTCTAGCTTCCTGCAAGTGCTAAAAACACCTTCCCCGACGAGAAGACAGATATCACTTCGGAAGGCGGGGCAGAAGGAAAAGTCGGGCTTCTTGAGACCGCGGTATTCGCATTGAACGATGAAGAAACAAAAGGACGGCGCAACGAAACAGGCGATGCCGGCTCGCGCCAAAAACGTTCAGTGTGTCCTGAAAGCTGATGATCTTCCTCCTCTTGAGAGGAGACAGTCAGCCATCAAGGAATCGCAGGATGCGCGTAAGTACAGTCGTACTGGAGAAGCCTCTGGGTCGCGACGTCCGCATGGATCGATAACCGGAGTCAGCGGGAAGTCGGCCTCTGCTTCCCGTTTTCGATCCCCGAACGATTCACCATCACCGAAAGCGGTGATACGCGCGGAAGGAGACCATGGGCGTTTGCTCCGGAGACAGAGCCACGCCGCGGGAAACGAGTGGTCGCTACGTACGCAAGTCATGTCGCGCACGGTCACCGTTAGCCCGTACCTTTCAGGGTCTAACTACGCGAGCTTGCTGACTGACACCTCGCCGCTCAAAAGCGGTGGCGGCGCCGACACCGCTGAGCTGCATAAAGCACGCTCGAGGCGCGCAACACGTGCTCGTGGCGCGACGAGCCCTCGGACGCCGCCAGGAGGCACAATGCGTTCGCGCCGAAGTCCTTCGAGCTGGCGGCCATTAATTTAAAGGCAGCCGGACTGCCGCTGCTCACGTCGAAGGAGCGAGCGGCGGCCGCGGCCAGGGCCGAACGGGGTCATCTCTTCGGCTCTCCGAAAACAATAAGCAGCGTTCGAAAGACTGCGCTTTTCTTTCTTGCTTCCATCGGCGCCGCGAAACGAGGGCGTCTCTTCGGAGGCCGGTCGCACGACGTAGTACGTGTTCTCATCCCGCCAAGGTGCGGCGGTGGCGAGAGTGAGTCGAGCGGGCGTCCCTGAGCGAGCCACTGGTCCGACTCCCCCGCGCGCGTGAAGACACCGTGGGAGAAGAATCCGCTGCCGTCGCTGGTCCGGCAATCATGCCTTTGTCCTCGCGCTCTTCCCTTGTTCTCGGCCGGTGAGCACTTCGATTGAGCCAGCGACGCCCGCCGGTACGGTTTTCGCTAACGGTTGTCTCTGTAATTGATCTGCGTGCGCCTCCCTTGTTTCGCGAGCCCTCCGTCCAGCGGCGTCTCGCGCGGCTTGGAGAAGGGCCCTCCCTGTTGTCCCGATTGCCGAACGACGGATGCTGAGTGCGCGTGACTGCGCGCCCCTTTCCCTTTCCAGCCGCCGTCTGAAGGGTTGCGCGACAAGTGGGGCATTGTGCGCGACGGCTGTATCACCTTCACACGAACAGCTTAGCTGGGGGCTGGACGCGGTTTGGGATCCACGTATGTGGGTTTACGGCGGCGGGCTAGGAATTGTCCCCGAAAGAGACTGCAGCACAAGGTATCGACATTGTGCACACTGGAAGCGGCTGCACACTGCGTCAATAAACCTCTTCCTTTGTTCCGTTTAAAGTGGAGCACCTTTCCGAATTCGTAAAAAGCGGGAACACGGAGGAGGGAAAAAAGTTCGAGGACAGCTAAGGACTTCTGGTGAGTTCTAAACGTCCAATTGAAAGCCCCAGAGCGCTCCTTCGAGAGGGTGTACATCGTCGCAGCCTCAGCAGCGAGCCTCTGGCGGCCGCTGTCGTCGTCACTAGCCAATTTAGGAGCCATTTCAGGCGCCATTTTTTTAGGAGCTATTTTGCAGCTACGGCGCCTAGCGGCGGCTTTTCTGCTCAATGTGCCATTTAATTATTTCCGTAATTCAGTTTCAGTAGGGCGCTATTGGTCACATACGCCTCCTTAGGAAGCACTGTTCTTTGACCGAGTTGGGTGCAATTTAGTCGCTCTTCTCCGATCTCGAAAGCGGTCACGTTATGCAAACAACGAATGTGATTAAGATGAACCTGGTAATAATTACGAAAAGTTACAAGTTGTCGCTAAGCTGCGTTAATTAGAATGCAGTTTTGCGTGTCAGAACCTCCTTCACTCTCAGGGTCATCTATTTCCCTACTAGGTTTGGTGCTCGTACTGTTAATGCAGCTTCTCATCTTATTCATCTTATTACTTTACAGCGAAGCTGTATATGTCTAATCCCCAGGTTCTTGCGTTGGTGTGACCGCTTTACTCACTCAGCGACGTGTATTCAGCGTATGGAAAAATTCATAGTAAATAAAAAAAGTTCTTCCGACCTCCATCTTACGTCGTCTCATAGTTCCCCCAAGAAACGTCTTCTCAGCAATGCATTTGTGTTTAGAGGTGAAGCCGACTTTTAAAAAAAATCTGTGTAAGCTTGGTTTTTGTAGGCTGGCTTTCCCACATTGTGAGTTGCGCCGTGAAGCATGGCCATCTAGGGAGGGAGTGTGGTTGCAGCCCCACTTCGTACTCCTCTCCACCACCACCACCCACGCGTTGCGTCTATCTCCCCCCCTGGCATTTAACAGTGCCGCGCAGTCCTAAGCGGCCACATGCGCGGCGACTAGAGACTGCGCTGTGATTGGCGTAGCCGCGGTATAATGAAATGTCACTATCTTAACACAACAATTGAGGGCGTCCTTAGTCTGTGGCGCGGAGATAGGTCCACTGTCCTTATAATACAACAATGCAAATCCCCAATATAGTTAACCCCCCCCCCCCCCCCCCCCCATAGCAAATACAACCACACCACCAGCTTTGCTGGACTTCCCTCTTCCCAGGGTGGAGAGGTTTTGATTTTGTCTACCTCCCCCATCTTTTCTTGCTTCTTTTTATGCATGCAGCTCCATCCAATTTCTAATAAGGAGTCCCGGTTTTCGGCGAGTACGTGCTCCGCAGCTCGCTCTGCCAATGACCCGCTCCATCTTCAGTCGTTTGTCCGAGTTTTCCCGGACGAGGTGCTGCTGCCCGCTATTCTTCGGTCCGCCTCTTTCGTGTCCTCCTTCCTCGATAACCTCGCTACTTTCTGGATGAAGTCGTTGTTCCGCCTCATTGCTTGGAAAACGAGCTCGATCTTCGTTCTTCGAAATTAGTATCAGTGTATGTGTCCTCCCCAATTCCTTGCATATGCAGCCATTCTGTACCCGATCTTTCTTTGTTCCTTTGCGTCTTCATCCCCGACGTTTTTTACCCTGAGGCCCTTGGTCTTTCCCAGGCCAACCTTGGCTGTTGCGACAGCTTAGCTGATAACCACTGCCCTATACACTTGACCTTTCAGCTTGGTGGAATGTTTTCCTCACAGGCACTGTTGAACTCCCTTCGGTTCTTCCTTTTTGGTTGTATTCGGCTGAGGACATCTTTCTGCAAATTATATATGCTTTGGCCTTCGCCTCTGCGATTTTCCTCTTTGCTTCCTTTTTTATTCTACAAACTTCAAGGTCAGCAGGCATATTTATTTATTTTATTTATTTATGTACATACTGCAGACCTTTCACAGGTCCAAGCAGGAAAGGCGCTTTACAACAAGAACACGCAAAGACAAAACAAGAAAAACAAAAATGCCCAATAAACATGAGAACATCAAGTAAGGGAGTGGACATTACGGAATTGAATATCAGTGTTCCAATCATTTATCGCATGGGGGAAAAAAAGACAACCTAAATAGGTCTGTGCGAGCGAAATGTGGAGTAAACTTTTCCGGGTGGTCATGGCGTGTAGGCCTTCTTGACAAGGAGTTAGGTAATCAATAGGGTCTAGCCGAAGCATTCTTTTGATGAGAAGAGAAAGTAAATCTAAGCGGAGTGTCATTCGACGTACACTCTTTGCCAAAGAACCTAAGCCTTCTGGGCAAATTCAAAGAATAAGCTTTACCTTTAAGTGTCCATGCGGAATGGGAGGTTCGTGTGACAAAATTATTTTATGACACTAAGAAAGGTGTTTTTTTCTAGCTTTCCGGCATAAAACGTTTCAGCCTCCATCGGGATGTAAGCTTGTACATTGAATTTTTTGTGGGCTACGCACTTTCAGCTTGGCCTAGAAAATTTTGACAAAGACTGTGCCTGAAGTATATGTGCACCCGAAGTGTATGCGTTTAGTGTCAGTTGTCTACCAATTTATCTGCGTACGCACGACTGATGCTGCCCGGAGTCCATCATATGACAGCCACTTTCTCTTTTCTAAAAAAGAAAAAGCTATTCTAATCAGCAAATGTGTATGGTCTCTCAGGCCTTACCAGAGCATCACAAATACAACGCAGGCAGCCTCATCTATCATAACAGGTATGCAATCAAAAATTGAACTTTTGCATGATCGCAAAAAGATAACACTCACAGACGACCATTGTTTACCTGTTTACAGTGTCGCTAATAGTATTCAGGAGTCCGTATTTGCCCTCAGTTACGCAAACTGATATTAACTATGCGATGTTAAATAGTTGCAAAACATTAAGTTAACCACAGCTATATGATAGTAATGTCGCAAAATATTCAGCGCGCTGTTCGCAGCTCGTTGCCAGTAGCACTTGAAAGAGCACTGGGATACAAGCTTAAAAAGTACACTTCTGTCACGAAAGCCACCTGAAACCATGTTCACATGTGGATGGTACTTATAATACGAACGCCTGCGCATACATCATTCGTCATCTTCGTAAATCGAAGTACGAGAATCGGCTCTAGCAACTCTTCGTATCATATTTTGTGCCAATAATAACGAATCTGCCGCATAACTGACAAACACGCCGAACTTAGACAGATGACATATAAGCCTTTACGAAGGGGTTATGTGACTTGGCCCTTATCCCCATGCGGCTTCTGCGACGATCAACGCCCTTTTTAGCGGCACATGTCAAATGTGGGTGGTGTGCGTGCGTGCGTGCGTGCGTGCGTGCGTGCGTGTTGACTTCAGTTGGTTGCCTCTACTTTCACATTTTACGTCCCGGTGCAAGCCAACGAGCTTGTCATGCGCTTATGTTATGTGATGTAAGCTGCGCTCAGTCGTTGCGCGTCGATGAGTCGTTCCAGGTCATTGACTACAGCTGGCTATAACGACTACAAGGCATAAGATGTCGACGTAGCTACAAGATTCGTCGCAACAGCCAACGATCTGCAACGCGCTTCGCCAACAAAATTCGCAAAATATAAGTATTGGCGTATGCGTACTCCTGTATGTATACATATACATAAAAGATGAGCGCGCCGAACGTTCGGGCGACCCTTAGTTCACACGTGCGCCCCCACCCTCCTCCGACCGGGGAATCCCTTTTATCCGCCGAATCTCGTCACGCACCGCCGACGCCCAGTGCTGTTTCCTTCCTTCGTTCGGGGTGAAATGCCTGTTGGCCCTAGCGGGCTTTGACTCTCCATTTCTAGCGCATGTTTTCTTCTTTCTATCCGTCCTTCGCGGTAACCCGAAGGTCCCTGCCGGAAATCTCTCTTACGTTCGTTTTCAAATGCGGGTATGTCTGTGGACGTGCGCAGCTTCCACGCTTTCCCAGCGAGTTTTCTCTCTATTTGCCCGGGAAAGTTCAAATTTGGCGGATTGGACGCTGCAGAGGGCCCACGCTGTGAGCCCTGCCATAGTGGAAGTGGTCTCCGGATAAAGTTAAAATGACCTGAAGGCTTTTTGGCCTGCGCAACACGCCAAGCACGCCGGTGTTTGTTAAAGACAATAGTCTTTTTTAGGCTATTTAAACCCGATTTTTTTCCCCTCTGCGTGTTCCTCGATCCAACCACCCCGCCAGAACTTAACAGAATTCTTGAACGAGAAGTTTACACAGGCGAAACTTTTACAAACCACTATATCTGAAAACACGCTTCACACTTGTCAACATTGCTCAGCAAAAAAGAACACATTAGCCATACGTGAGGCAAAACATCAACACATAACTGGTATCTGCAATGTTGTTTCAATTAAAAATACACGGCTGCTTGATTTTACTGATATAGCAAATAAAAAAATACGCGTTGAAAACAACGTGTTGACCCAAAATACAAACAGCGCTCGCGCACGTGCCTGGACTGCGTGGCGGCATTCCAAGAAGTCGGCTGCAGCCATTCATGCATACGTTTCCGAGACCAGGCGCCTGCCTTGTTTGCTTTGATTCTTGCATGTACTTTTTCCGGCCCAAAAAGCTCATTTTTCTATTCCAAACTCTACTTTCAGTTTTCAACCAATTCCGTTTTCTAACAATGATCTCTTTCTGCATATAAATCGCTATGTTTATAATTTTCCGGTGTTTTGAGCGGGCGCATTAGCCCCCCTCACGCCCGATTCCTGGCCAATCCCCCATGTGGGCATGTTACAATTCACCAGGAACAACAACAACAACAACAACAACAGCAGCAAACAGTAACGAAAGGTTCCAGTAGATAGCGCGCGAGCGGTGTAACGCGGGAAAGTTGAATTGACTTTAGCTAACCTCTACCGTGTTTATCGTGGGAGGAACGATACGGCAGGGGAAGGGTGTGAGGGGTGGGCGGGAAGGAGAAGGAAAGCATTTAAGGCGGCGCAGGACCATCGCCTTTCGACGACATTCGCAGCAAAATGAGAAGAGAAGTGGCCTTTTTTTTTTTTTGTATTTCACATGAATGACCTGGATCTAACGCCTGTGCTCTCAGAACACGTCGGCCGTTATACAACCTGTAGGTTACCCGTTTTGGGCATGTGGCGCCACACCTAACACGAGGACGAGGAAATTACACGAGGAAAATAATTTAGACAAGAATTTCAACCGTTTCTGGCGTAGGGAAATGGACGTTCGTGTTTTTATGCTTGCCCCTGTTTGACATTTGTTTCAGGGCGAATAACCAGGCTTATTCTTGCAGTTATGCACACATCGTCACTCTAGATCTTGGAACGTTTCGGTTTATGTGGAATGTGGTTACAAGTGTACAGTCAAATCTTGTTAGTACCAAATTCCTCCGTTCTCTACTGTTCGCCATGTTTTCTCAGTGAAGCAAAATGGCTTTCTGTGCCAAGTTCAAGGCGGCGCGTCAATTAACATTCCCCAAAGGGTGAATCATTTTTGGTTGCATATTTCCTAGGCCTGCATCCAGCCGACCAGGATTTTTAAAAACTTGAAGCATTGAAGGCGAAAAGTGGAAATCTGAGCTCGTCTTTGTTAAACTGTATTCTGGAGTGCCGAAGCTACACGACGACACATTATTATAAATGGTCGTGAAACCATAGCCAACATCAGCAGTTATAAAAGCGCCCCGTTAACTTTCCTTTTTTAGCCGCTAACTGCGGAGGATTGTCTTAATTATTCCTTCTTATTGCTCCTATTCTAAGGCCACACTGCAGCTCGGTAGGCCAATACGGCTTTCTCTATCTAGCACATTGCAGGAACGTTTAAATTATGTGCGTGAACCAACTGAGAGTCCATATTAACCAGTGAAGAGGTGCGAATCGAAACTACAGAGGATGCGGAGCACCAAGCGACATTGAAATGCGTGCGACGACGCCAGCGTGTTGCGGAGATCGCGGAAGGCCTCCTCTTTCAAGCTTTATAAATAAACTTTATACTTCCGCTAAGCAGTAAAATCAAGGGTTGATCCAGTAAAAGAGCAAAACTGCCCATTACATTCCCGAATAGGAATTCTTTAAACTCACTTCGGTGTTGTATTGGTGTCGTAACAGTCAATTCAACTGAAGCACCACGTTCCCATTGAGCAATGTTGCAGCGCAGGCAATTAAGATGTTTCAGCGTACGAGCCCGCTGAACCTTGGCATTCGCCGAATTCGCCCTGTTCGCGCTTCGGGAAGAGGTTACTCAAGTGTATCGCAGTGAAGCAAAGACGCGGGGTTGCCTTCAAGCGTACAATGCACCACCCACAGAATGAGGCTTCTTGAAGTTTACTATGGTATCGCCGGAGCGCATCCGATTATCGTATTCGAGCTGTACATTAATATGGCTCCATTCCACGTGTTGGAAGCTCTTAAACGACTGCCCGTGTAGGTGTTTGTGTGCGACCGTCTATGAATTGACCAGTGACGAGATATGCAGCACCAGCTTCTTATCCCGAAAGTTTACGAGTTCAGACTTCACCAGACTTGATACTTCGCATGTTATTTTTTTTTTGTCTTCAAAATGAATTGAACTGTATTTATTTATTTATTTATTTATTTATTTATTTATTTATTTATTTATTTATTTATTTATTTATTTCGCTCTTGGAACATTGCAGGGGGAATAGGGAATGGGCTGAGGATAATGGGCAGCAGAAACATCCGCATGTTTAAGGTATGCACCCAAATTCAACGATGGAATAATGGAGTAAACGCAGACATGGCATAGCAATAGTATTATAAACTGCCACAATGAACAAAACCATGAATTGTCATGGCGCTCGAAATAGTGCTATAAATGCTAATAAACTTTTTTTTAATGCACCTTTTCTGAGGCGCTTGTCGACAATGGTGAATATTTACTACATTAGATTCGAACTTTTTCTTTGTAGTTTGTGAAACTGCGGCAGGATAGTGCTGCGAGATGCGCGCCATGATGACCACTGGACTTCTTTTAGGTTTCTCGACACCCTTAAAAACATCGCTTAGAGCGTTTTTTTTTTATTATTATTACTGTGAGTGCTGTCCATATAAAATTATATGCATAACGTAAGCTCTGCCCGTTGTTCTTTTGTTTTGCTCTTTGCCCTAATATGGCAGATGAGCGCCGTGCATGCAGGCCAGTCGGACTCCCCGCATAAAGTACATAACCTCGCTTCCGAGAAAGTCCAGGGGGGCAGGCAGTTAGACGCATTCGCCCGCTGCACCCCGTGCCCCCTGCACGCCCAAGGTGGCGAGTGAACGCTTTCCCCTGCGAGGTTGGGGCTATCATGATGGTGAACACCCCCCTGAACGGCCGCTTCCACGAAGGAGATGGCTGGCTGGGAGCGCGGGCATCATCGAGGCATGGGTGCGCTGCGGAGGACCCCCTCTTTCCCCTTGGTATTAGTATTTTGTTTCACAAGCTTCTCCTGCGGCTCGGTCAGCAGCTCCTTGCCTCTCGTGGCTCCCCGATCGGCCGTGCGTCTTGCAGCCGTCCGCGAGCGCCGGGGAATGCTGCAGGGGACGCGCAGAAAACCAGTTCTCTCTCGGCCGACCCAAGCGCGCGGGGGGGAAAAGGATGCTCGCCGCTGCATCTTTGACCCAGGCTGGGGCAGCCGGTCTAACGGCCAATCGTGCCCCTATTATGCTGCGCGCGCCGGATTACACCAACAACGATGGCACCGACGCTGCCGCGCATCCAGCCCGCAGTGAAATCACAACGCCAATCGAGAACATAGTCTGTCTCTCCGTGCGCGCTAACCACGCCAGGGAAGGAACCACTGCTTCGCTCCAGTGCCCGGTTGCCCATCACGGCTGTTATCGAGTCGCCCCCACCGACGCTGCCGGGAACATTATTCGGCTCCCCCGCTGCCCCCCGGCTTCCTGCTTCTCCTTTTGCAGGACAGGGGGGCACGCACTCTCACTTTCCGAAGCCGGTCATCATGTTGCCGTCGCTGTCGTTCTCGCGATGAACGGCCGCTGCTCTGCAGCTTCACCAACGACTACTTTTATCGTTTTTTTTTTTTTTTTTCACCGTTTCTTCAACGCGGTGCCTGTCTGGCGCCAAGCGGCAGCCGGGGCGGTGTTGTGAAGGGAATGAAGAAGGTGCTCTGGTCAACGGGCACAATTGTGGCCACCGTCCCACTTCGTGCTTTTCTGCCTGCAGCCGAACCGCGGAGCGCTACAGCCAGGCGGTGAAAGCACTTTCAGCGCAGTCCGTGCAGCATGTGTGTGCCTCGAGCAAACGCAGCGCCTTTGGCTTGGCGCCCACGCCGCGAGTGCTTGAGGCCACGCCCTTGTCTTTGCGCCCTGTCTGTCTTTCATTGACTCCGTACATCGGCCCTGCAGAGATGGGTTGGCCGAGCGGACGCACCAGCCGGTTTCGAGTACAGGGCGTCTCTTGTCAGGCACGTTCCTTGCACTCCTTAAAGACTGTGCCTTATGCTCACTCCTAGTTCTTTGACAGCCGTTCGCGACTCGTAGTGAGCTGACAGGCAGATAAAAAGCTACAGTTGGCGTATCGCAAGAATAAAGAAGACTTCAAGTAGCATTTTGGCCGATGTTAACACGCGGTCCACTCCATCAAAGGAGCTCCGCTGTGGATGGAAATAGACGTAGTTGTGAGGTGTGTGTTCTGGAGCCCTGAATCATGTGTTCGCAACCAAAGCATCCTTGTTTATGGTACCTGACCGTCTGACGGTGTACGGATACTAGTAAGTGGACCAGGGTGTTTCACGCCCCGAAGTGAAACGAAATGCTGTGCTTTGTGCTGCAACAGCACGAGTTCTGAAACAGATTACCTCAACCCTATTCGTCCTCAAGTTCGTTTTGTTTGAACCATGAGCACGCGAAAGAACAAACTGCAGCTGGGTTCAAGGTTAACACACACTGCTGCATTAAATTGTTTAAGCAAGCCCATCAGTTTATTTCCACACCCGCGACCCCTGAATTGCGCTTACATGGAGGCACACACGTCCAGAATGCACCTCTTCGTGGCGGCTACAATCGACACAATCCGCAGGTATTACGTTCTAACCTCGTAGGATACCGGCAGCACGGAGGGCTGTTGCTCCATGGGCCTACCCACTCCACGAGCATAACCCCGATTCCACAGCGCTTCTGCCTCAAGACCTAAGGTTTTCACTTTCCAGCAGAGTGAGGCGCGCTGCGCATCCGCATCTCCAGCTCCCGGTATGGCGGTGCATGTCGAGCTCAATGGACAGCAGTGGCAATTCTCGCGTGTCTTAGTCTAAACGCCATTTACCTTATCTTTCAGCAGCGCATGATAACCTATCTCGTGCCTTTCCTGTACTCCGACGGTTTCTTCCTCCTCGTTCTGCCGGTATGCGCCTAGCGTGGCGCGAAAAGTGAAAATGACTCCCGCCGGAGGCACCGGTGAGCGGCGATAGGGGGCGCGGCTGGGCGACCGTCATGTACCGCTCCACGAGCCCAGCTGGGCGTCGGCCCTGCACCGCGCGGCGGCACGGAGACAAAGCGGGCTAATAAACGCGCGAGGCGGGGAGCCACGCATGGGGCGACGCCGTGCCCCCGTTGGCCGGAAGTAGCCTTCCCGAAGCACCCGGTGCGCTGTTCCGGTGGATGCGTGCATACACATTTCGCCCTCGCCGAGGCCGCGCCGTGGCTACGGGGCCTCGCTCCGCCGCCTCTTCTAGGAGACCTCCGCTCACGGGAACAGCTGCCCCTAAGCACAGGCTTGGGAGCGGAGACAAAGAAAAAGCAGTTCAAGAAGGAAAAGTCTCAGGTAACGGCTGTGGCGTTTTTATTTGCTGGCCACGAAAGTGAGTATAAAATACACATTGCTGTGCTTTAGCCCGCAATCAAGACTTTGGCGGCACGATTGGTGGTCAGCCCTAACCAAACCCTGGCGCAAGAAACGTGCGCGTTGAGCAGGGTGGGCAACCAGACTGGTGATAACACTTCGACAAGGCATCTGCCTTTTTGAACGTAGTATGACGAAAGCAACTATCTCCGGAGGGATGCTTTTCCACGACGCTCCACACTTGCCCGAGATCTCCTGTTCAAACGCCTACTGGCGCGTTTACACGCGCTAAGAAAGCGGACCAGATTCGCTTGAGATGTATACGCCCTTACCGTGCAACTTTGCATGCTCTTTTTCTCAAGCTTGTACCGCGCTAGAGTGATTCCTAGAAATTCAAATGCGAGAGTGCACTGGCTGCGTTGTTTTCCGCTTTGTAGTGAATTCTGTCGCATCACTTTATTATTTAAGTCAGAAAACATCCGCTATACTTTTTGGGGTGACTGCAAGGAACGGGTGTGACTATAGTGAGACTAAGAAAAAAGGGACGAGCAAAAAAAAAAATAGCCCCACCGAGAACGAAAAGAACAATATAATAAAAATTCTTCGTACGTGCGACAACGCCGTAAATATACATTAAAGTAACACTGTACTTCGATGCTTGAAGAAGTTTTCGGATCCGATTCCCCGTAGAAAAGCGAGCAACACTTTTGTTTCTAACCTTTCCTTCGGCAGTGTTCCGTCGTGGCCAAAGAAAAGTGTGGAGTTCAAGCAGGCCTCTACACAACACATGCGACAGGGACCTCTGCTGACGCTCACGCAACGGCGAATGGAGGGCAGAAACGTTGCAGCTGCTCAGTGAGACCCCGCACCGCCCACAGTGGGCACAGTGGTGAGTCTCCCCTTCCAACTCGTAAACTCAAGCTGTGGGCGCACGCTCCGTTCTTAACCGCATGGCCCAGCTTCAGTCCGTCTGCTCAGATCTCCCTGGAGGAAGAATTCACAGCGCGGCCCAATGGCTTGCGGAGGTGCATATATGCGGCATATCTGCGGCACAGACCAGCTAATCACACAGACACGTGCACTGTTGTCTTCTGACACGTAATGACCATCAGTGGCGGCCTCGTCGGATGTAGCAGTCATGCCAGATTGACCACGTAGCCACTGAAGAACAGCGTGGTGCCCGTCGTGTACTGCCTTGAGTGGATTTTGTTAATTTCACGAAGAAGCGGACTGCGGCCGTTAGACCGCTGGTTAACAGGCTTTGCTTTTGCACAGCCGAATGAATGCAGGTCCAGTCACGGTTCCATTACAGCTGTGGGGAAGATTGGCTTAGTTGTGGCCGCAATCTGAGGAGTAAAAATCCTGCCCCGCATCCCCACGCTGAGTTCAGGTAGACGAAAATAAAACAGGTTATGCGGCGAGTCGTATGGCGATCGTAAAATGCATTCTGCTTATTTTCACTAAAGAGAACTGAAACGGAGAAGGAGTATGAGGAGTAGGAGGTGGAGGAGGAGGAGCGGGCTTCGCCACTTTTAGAGCGCGATGCTTATGAACGCCCGCCGCACCGCAGGGGCATTGGCTCTGGATCCCGAATCTTCCCACACATGGCCTCAAAACTCAGCGAAATGCACATCGAATGGCCACCCTATAAAGCAGCTCTCCGAGGCGTACGCCGATACGGTCCTCCCGCGTGTGTACACGCGACCGCACCACAATGCCTGTGTGGTGGATATACGCGAGCGGCGTGATTCAGGCTTCCGGTCGCGCGCGGTCGAATTATTTACTCGACCTTTGTTTGTTTTCAGTGCCGAGACAAACGAAGCGACCAGGGGAAGCACCCCATTGTTTATCTGCCGTTCGGACAAAACAGTGCGTCGCGCTTTTGTGTCGTGGACTACGAGTCCGCTGAACTCAGCTGACTGCGTGCGGCTTCACGAGGCGTGCGTGCAGCGTGTACGCTATGATATGCGCGAAGCGTGCATATCACGGCGTTCAAGGACTGGTAAAGAGGTGAACTTGGGCAGTACACTCCGAAAAACTGTCAAGGGTCTGCTTCGCCACAATGTTTCTGAACGACTAATCGTGGTGAGCGAGGGCACGGCCGTGGTGAGGGAGGCGATCTGACGAACTGTGAAGTCCGACAAACGAGTTGACTCAAACATGCGATCTGCGTTGTGATACCGTGTAATTTAAAGCGTCATGGTTGCATTGCGTAAATGTTGCAGCGCCGACACCATTCTTCGAGACAAATTATATGGCGGGTCTCGTCATTGGTCTTGTTCACCCATTTGATTCGAGGGCTTGACTGTGAACCACATTCATGGACGCTTTGAAGAGTGTCAGCTCCGTGGAAAGGAAAGCAGTTAAATAAACACAAAGCACCCTGGACCAGTGCCAGCTTTAACTGCAATGAAATGATACCGATGACTTCGTATGGTGATTTATCAATACGCAATTGTCGCAGTTACGTATTGGTCAATATTACGCATTGTGAATGACTGAAATCAGAAATTCACGAGGCGTAGGATTGATCAAAAGTCCGACGCTAGAAACGACATCATGCACACGTCAAAACTCGACATTATGATTAATGCACAGCCTTAAACTCCAAAAATACGTATACATCTACCCGCCGCGGTGGCTCAGTAGCTATGGCGTTGTGCTGCTGAGCACAAGGACGCAGGTTCGATTCTCGGCCGCGGCGGCCGCTTTTCTGATGGAGGCAAAAAAGCAAAAAACGCCCGTGTGTTCGAGATTTCGGCGCACTTTAAAGATCCCCAGGTGGTAAAAATTAATCCGAAACCCTCCACTACGGCGCGCCTCATCGCCTGTATAGCGCCTGCGCGTTAAACCCTAATCAATCAAACAATGAACGCATATACATTGCACGCGAATGACCGATCATTGCGACCAGAGACAAAGTAGACCAAGAACAAGACCCTGAAACGATTGGACTCAAGTGAAAGGCCATAAACGTGCACTGAGTGTCAAATAAAATGCGAGCATAAAAATACTGAATACAAAACGAACAACGTGGACTAAGAAGTCAATTCGGATGGAATTACTAAAAATAAAAAAAAGGGAGTTGGGCGCGTGCATATTCTGCAAAATACAGACAACAGGTGGACCATCCTGGTCATGGAGAAACGAGACGATACGAGTACGGGAACATAAATAACTCGACAGAGCAATGATACCAGAAAATTCGGGAGCGAAGAAGGGATTCGGACCACGCAGGGTAGGAGCGATTAAGAGTCTACTGGAGAGGCCTTCATCCGGCACCAGGCGTAAAGATGATGATTCTCAGTGAATTTCGGTTCTAACATTTTGCGCAGACATCGTCACGTGTTTTACATCGATGCACCAACGCACTTCAATTCTTATGCCCACAACTTCCTGTCGTCTTTTCATTCCTCGATATTCGATTTTCATTGCTCGGTGATGCAGCGCTGCAGTGCATGAAGTCACCGGTTCCAATAGCGAACGTTCTGCCATATTTCGATCGGGGCAAATCATAGTAAAGGCAGCCTAATGAGGCTTCGGCGAGGTGGTTTTTCTGGGACATCCTTTTAACCTCTTCCCGGGGTGAAACCGCAAACTTTTTTTTCCCCTTCATCTCTACCTTAAGTACATGCATCAAGTAACACGGTCACGGCATCCGCGTGCGCGCAGCTCAGTAGTTGTCCTTACCTCGGCAAGAGGCGGGACAGCCGTTGCTGCCCTCGTTCCTCAGTTCTACGCCCGCAGCGCGCGCGCAGATGCATACGCACTTTCAATGTTTGCCAATCGCCAGCGCGTACACGCGGCGGTGACAAAAAGAGCACGCCTCTCTGCATGGGGGTGCGACTCGACACAATGTGCAGTCGCTACCAACGTCTTCCTATATATGCACAGAGAACTAGTGGGAGGGTTGAATCAGTGCTATATGTGGGCCATCGGCATGCGGACAGCGGAGTCTGCCGGACCGCCTGCCGAGATCGAGGGGTCGAAACTCGCGAGCGAGGAAAAGAAGCAAACGAGTCAAGAATAGAGAGGCAGAGAAGGAGAGCGTCCTTTGTTTCGTGCGATGGCAGAAAACCGCCCCGCGATGTGTGACGCGACGAAGGAACGTCCCCGCCGCGGACGGAGCGAGAAATTCATTTCTTCTCCGGGACCGTGTGCGCATGCAGGCGTGTACAAAGTGCTTTTACGATCACTCGTTCGCCCTGGCGCCGAGACATCGACTCAGGCCGCCCTTGTTCCCCGCTGCTGCCCTTGTTCTGGTCGCGTGAGAAGCATCGGAGCACAATGCAGCTATTGCCGTAGCGCGCGCTATGGGCCTCGCTAAGGTCAAGCTCGCCACGACCGTAGGCGACCCGTCGCACTCGCTGACGACGGCGGGCTCGCACGGACGCATTCATCCCGGTCTTCGGGAGCTAAATGCTGCTGGGGCCGTCGAACGGGTTTCCCATCAGCCTTCCGGCCGGACGTCTTGACGGCTCTCCCCAGCAAATCGATGTCACCCGCGATGAGGAGCAATCATCGTGCTGGGTAAATCGACTACTGGCCTAGTATACTACAAAATCCTCTAGTCCAAAAGCAAATACTGGGGACAGCTTCGGACCTCTTAAACGGCTCCACTCGGAATCCCGAGTATGGCTATATCGCCGCAGGTCATCAAAATTAATGCGGAGCCCTCCACTACAGCGCGCCTCATAGCCCAGGTGCGGTTTCGGCGTGTCAGACCCCGAAATTTCGAATTTTTGACCACCCGGCACATATTTATCGTTCAGCTGTTAACCACCAAGTCGCACGTTTCCGGCTGCGCCGACTGATGGAGGCGTAATACGAATGAATCCCGCGGGCACCGGTGTGTGGGGCAGGTCAAATAATTCTATACTTCACTCGCGCAAGAAAAAAAAAAATCGGCAAAGACTGAAGCGAGACGACTTGACACAGAGCGTGTCGTGTCGTATCGTCTCGCTTCAGTTTTCGTCTATTTTTTTTCCGCAAGACACACGACGCAAGAAACACGACATGATGGGGCATTCAAAAGTGGCGAAACGTGGAGTAGCCAAACCGTGCTTCCTGAATAGCCTTAAAAAATCCAGTCTTCACAAAATTAATGAAAGCCTAACCATGCAAGTTGGCCGCTTTCAAGGAGCGGGGTTTCCCGAGCACATTTTGACGGCTATTGCGCATGACGTGCTCAAAGAATCAAAGAAGGGTCTGCGGTAGCGGGACTGTGTGAAAGAACAGCAAAAATAAAAGAATGAAGTCATTCCATACAAGCATAGGTTATCTCGCCAAATAAAAAAAGATTGGAGCCACAACCAATGTCAATGTCGTGTTTTACGCACCCCTGAAGCTCGGATCATTGTGCAAAAGGAGCTATTGGAAAGACACGAAGCTACCTTGTCAAGTCAAGCACAGGGTTAGGTTTGTTGACTTCGCTGTGTGTAGTGTACGTCATCCCGTCAGACTGCAGCAAGATATACGTGGGCAAACGGGGAGCTGCATCAATGATCATCTGCGCGAACATGCTAACAATGTGAAAAATGTCAACTCAGGTCATTTGGCCATCCACTGTCGGGATTGCAAATGTACGTCCTGTTTGATAAGTGTTATATTATAATGAGGAACAGAAACGAGACGGCCCGCGAGATTATTGAGGCCGATGAAATAGCACGTGCTGGCATGGGTATCCGGAAGGGGAGGCAAGGGGGGGGCAACTGCCCCTCCTTGGAGATTCGGATGTTTTTATGCACTGCAAAAATCTGCACATCTTGGTTGGCCCATAATTAAAATAACTTTGCCCTGAAGGACGGAAGAGAGGAGAGAACGACACCGACGTTCTCTCCTTTTTTCCGTCCTTTAGCGAAAAGTTTTTTTTTAATTATGTACGTGAACCAACTAGCCCAACAATCCACGTTATTCAAATTATTAATTAGCCCACTCAGGTCCTGCGTATCCGTATGGAACACCCTTCAGGACTGCTGTCAACATGGCACTTTAGACACCAACTAACATTGCCAGTCTTGTGACTGCTTTGAAACACTTTCTGTGCTGGCTATTGAAGATAGCGAACAATTCTGAAAGGTTTAACTTTTTTTTTTCTAAACTATATTTATGCAGCCTTACCGCAAGAACTTAATTTTCGCACAAATTTGCAGCTATATCTAGCAAAAAACACCGCTACACTTAGAAGGGAGAGTGTAACATCCTCCCGTGCCGTCACATCACCTTGTACACCCTTCCTTAGAAATTTTCAAAATGTCGGCACCACCAAAGCCCCGAAACAAAACCTATAAATCAGACCCTCAAAACGCTCTACGCCTGTACTGCATTGAAAGCCAGGGAGGCCAGTAGTATCTTTATTGTGTGAGCCATTTCAAGAGACTTCATCACACATGTTATGTCGCAATTTGCCCAGAAAAACCCGAGGCGTCTGCAGCTGCTATTTAAGGAAGATTGACGGAGTGCAGTTGTATGTATGTGAACGTATTGTGCTGTGTGCTGGTGATCAATTGGCGTGGGTCGAGAACCCTCACGCAGCGAGACTGACCACTCTTCTTTACAAAGTGACAGTAACTTTTCGCATTTTCTTTATTAACTTTATTTCTTTGCTCGGTAATAAAATCCAATGTATATTCTCCATTGTAATTTTTTGTAACCACAAATAGCGCCTTTTTGGTGCTATCCAACCGTAACCCCTCCCCCGCTAATGGATGCCCCCCCTTGCAAAAAGTTCTGGGGACGCCCTTGCGTGCTGGTGACTGCTGTGATAGCGCTCCCTCCCTTACATTTACGGAAAAAAAGGTGCACTTTCTTAGCGTTCTCAGCGTTTAGTCTTTAGCCTTGTATATATAGTGTTGAGTCTTTAGTCTTGTATATATTGTACGTATATGTAATTATTAGTTCTGTATATATGTATATATATATATATATATATATGTGTGTATCCTCCCCTTCCTCTCTCTGCTCCCTTTCCTGTCTCCTGTTTTCCCCATTCCCCACACCCCCACACCAGCAGGCGTTCCGGTGTCCACCCTTAGGTGTGACAAACGACGCCTGCTGGTGGTCTTTCCTTTCCATTTCAACAATAAACTCATTCATCCATTCATTCTTGGGCAAGCCAGCGGTTTATCGTGAAATCCCAATCGCAGTGGCACGTGCCCTAAGAGTGTAGTAATGCAAAAAGGAGAGGAGGCGATCGTTCCTTGCTTTTTTTTTTGTGTGTGTGTGTGTAAGAGAGAGAGGAGGCGATATAAATGTGCGTTATCTTCTTAATAGAGTTTGTTGAAAGAAAAAAAGCGCTCTGTGTCGTGTCGTCTCACTACAGTCTTTGTCTCTTTTTTGGCGCAAGTGAAGTACAGCGTGGATTACCAATTCACCCAAAAATAATCTCAATTCTACAGCGCGGCTCATCGCCCCGGGCGTTGTTGCGGGCCGTAGACCCCGAAATATTTTTTCTACGGGCTCTTTGCGATTTTACATGGCGTAATTTTCTTGTACTTCTCTCTCTCTCTCTCTCTCTCTCTCTCTCTCTCTCTCTCTCTCCTCTCTCTCTCTCTCTCTCTCTCTCTCTCTCTCTCTCTCTCTCTCTCTCTCTCTCTCTCTCTCTCTCTCTCTCTCTCTCTCTCTCGGCCGCCTTTGTTTCCGAAGAACCACGCGCCGATCTTTTTAGGGTGACAGGGGTAAATATTCCTGGACACCTTTCTATATGCTCCCCAAACGATGCAATGCCACGAATGCACCCATTTCCCTCTGCCTTGGACGCGGGGTCGATTCCGGCCGCGGTGGCCGTTTTTCTGATGGAAGCGAAAAGCGAAGACGCCCGTGGGTTCGACATTTCGGCGCACGTTAAAGATCCCCACGTGGTCAAAATTATTCCAGAGCCTTCCGCTGCAGCACGCCTCATTGCCTGTGTAGAATCGGCGCGTTAATCATCATAATCAATCATCAACCGCTGTCTGCCTTCTTTTTTTTCTTCGTTCCTGAGTTACAAAACTTCCATCAATCCGGTGTACGCATTCTCTTGCGCCAACTTAGCGTATACGTCACCCACCTTCCGCAAGTGCTCTGTGCGTGTCTGTCACACAACCTTATTTCTTTTGTAAGTTGCTTCCAGAAAGTGTCTTTCGCACTCTTAACACGAAAGAACGTGCACCTCACAGTGTCTAAAAATAAAAATGGCAAGGCAACATTTAAATGTACTCGGGAGGTGAATACACACCCGAAAAACCAGCGCCAGTAGTCCGACAACCAATAAAACTCCTCTTTCAGCAAACTGATTGTGGCCTCTCTTGAATTTTTCTTTCGACCCTATCAGTGCAAAATACAAATACAATACAAATTAGAACAGCTTCGTAGGCAGAACGAAAGAAAGAAAGAAAGAAAGAAAGAAAGAAAGAAAGAAAGAAAGAAAGAAAGAAAGAAGTAAATAAAGAAAGGGAGACGGGACAAAAGCAATCTATCATTACCATGCGGCGCCTTTCACACAGGGAGAGAGTCGAGGGGCATCTTCGTGCGCGTACGGCAGGCTGGTGCGTTCGGGTGTTCGAAGAGCTTAGAGGACACTAATTCGACACCTACCCTCGCCTCGATAGCGCCTCTTGTTGTCAAAGAGCCCCTAACGACGCTCGTCTCAGTCGAGGCAACCTAACCTGGCAGCCATGCATAATGCGCGCAGTACAGCGAACTGGAGCTGCCGGAAAAAAGAATAAACGACTCGCCATCGTACACACCAAATAACGCACACTTGACGGGTCAAGTCGCAAACAGGAATGCATAAAAGTGGCTGGGAGCAGGGCAGGCAGGTAATGGCAGGCAAAAGCGATCGCATGCACGAGGCGAGCGTCTGCTGTCTGCGAGGCGCTTGCTTGCAGGTGAAGCGTCTACCGCATCGCGCTGCTGCTGGCTGCAGACTGCCGTGCGAGCTCTGGCAGCAGGGTCTGAGAGGAGGGAGAGGCAGTGAAGCGACGACGGATAATTCTGCCTCCCGAATATGAACGGCGCAAAAAAGGAGAGAGTAAGAGAGAAAGAGCGGGGAGGGAGAATCACAATGAAAACGTTATAAAGGCGATTAGGTCAATGCACCTACCGTGCGTCGCGCCATCCACGCCACGCGCACAGTTGGTCCTGGCTGACTCTCATTTTTATTTTCTGGCTCTTCTGTTTTTTTCTTATTCGCCACTTACTTCTGCCCTTTACTTTCCCCCGGAGTATTATCTCGTACACGCGCGCGGTGCCGTATTATTTTCAAATCCCTCCCCCCTTTTTCTTTGTTGATACTCTCGCTTTCTTCCGTCCTTCTCGTTTCTATCATCATTATTATTCGCCGCCGCCGCAGCTATACGACGGCGTAAATATAGAACACAACACGGCGGCTCTCGCATATTTATATATGAAAAAAAGAAGAAAAAAGAAATGTACGCGCAACAGCCGCGAAAGCTTTGTGCGTTAACAAAAAAGAAGGGAACAGACATATAAAATGTTATAACAGGAAGTGGCTTCATTTTCTTTTCAGTTACCAAAAAAAGGACTTTCTCGGCGTACCAGGCGTCATCGCCGCCGTGTGATTCGAACAAAGAGGTGGGACGCCGGGAAAAAAAAAAAGTTTCAGATGCATTAAACGCCGAGCGGGGAGACTCTGCCGAGCCCGGCGGTCCGGCGGCGGGCGGCCCGCCGGACGGATGGATGGCGGAAAGGATGCACAGTGCAGCAGGAACGGGCCGCGCTCTTTAAGAGTGCGATTAGTCCAAAAGCGAGAGGCCCAAGCCCGCCACGCTTTGGAATGGGACATCGGAGCTGGCCAGTTCGTCTCCCGAGGAGGAGGAGCGTCTTCGTGCCGAATAAAAATACGCGCGCGAATCCGAAAGAGAAGAGAAAAAAAGGCGCGCGGAAGAGAAAGTTTCGACGTTCGAGTGTACACGCTCGAGTGGGCGTGCGCGCGTGCGCCGAGCCCTATTTATTTTTCCGAGCTGCGACTCAATGGCGAAATCGTGACGCCGACTGCGACCAGATACGACGAGCGAGGTGTGAAAGCGGCTGCGAAAATAAAGCGGAAAAATAAGTTCCCCCGCGACGACCGTCGACTCCTCTTCTTTTGTGTCCCGTTGGGGCGTCAAGGCAAAGATTAGCCGGCCGGCTCGGCTCGTGGCCGGTGCGCGCCTTTCTGGGCGAATACTTTCCCTCTTCACGTATATTGCGCGAAGGAAAAGTCAGTTCTCTCTCTCTCTCTCTCTGTCAAGCTTTGAGTGCCAGTTCAGAATGGTATGCGACGACTGGGGCAGGCTATATATACAGCGAGGTCTTATCAGTGCATCGACGGCTAAGG